>NC_091108.1:2032500-2332500 GCF_024713975.1 Paralichthys olivaceus | reverse complement strand
TATCATGAAGTGGATGAAGAGCTGGAGAACTCATGTCAAATATGTCAGTGCTACTGGATCAGACTACAATATTTCTTATGAAACTGAAAACATGGCAAAGAAGGAATCCTCTCACTTACTAATACAGATGTAATACTGGACGTGAACTTTATAAATAGCTTGTAGCTAAGAAAGAACTTGACCTCAGTGCTGGCGACGTGTCCTCGTCTCTCTCTCTCTTTCATGAAACCTTATATCAGTATTTGCTCAATACAACAAACATCTGTATCAGCAGCAGCAGAGATCCCACCGCCCGCTGTGGCTGTTCCTCTTTTTTCCTTGAGAGGCTCCAGTGTTTGGGTTTAGAGAAAACACAACTGAAAACAAACACAACATTCAGAAGTATAGACAATACTGGGGTGGCCGGGCGAGTGCTGCACATTCCTCTCCATTTGAGCTAATATTCTGTGCTGAATGTAATTACAGGGGGAATTACGGTTTCCCATGCGCAGAGGGGAGTTGGTAACCGACAGCAGGGATGGACACTGTTATTCTGAGAGCAGTGCTAAATGCATTTCCTAGAATTCCAAGGCTCAGGTTTGACATGGAGCAAATTTCCAGAGGGGTCGTGATAACCAGCCGGACGTCTCTCTGCTAAACAGAACAAACTCGATCTCTGCTGCAAAGATATTAATTTATGAATTTTCCAGCGACAAACTGTACTACAGAGTGAGCTCAGCGGCTGCAGACGGAAGATCTCAGCTGTATAACAGATGTGGAGAAGGCTCTTTTCGAAGTAATGAACAAGTTTCCAATCCGCACTCAGCTTCTGAGGGAGTTCAACAGCGATACATGATATCTATCACTGAGAACTACATGATTTTGGAAGGCAAGTATGTGAGCATGAGGACAGAGACACTAGACCAACCTGTTGACATAATGTCTCTGCTGAACTCAATATGACAAAAAGTAATGTGAAGTCTTTTCGAAAATAACACGTCACTATTTCACATGTTTCGTCCTTCGATAGCTCAGTTGGCAGAGCGGAGGACTGTAGAATATGTTGACATCCTTAGGTCGCTGGTTCAACTCCGGCTCGAAGGAGGAGTCTTTTACAGGCTTAACGACTCACAAGATATCACCGGCTGTTCACACCTCGAGTCAGGGTACCTTAACGACCCAGGGCCAGGCAGTCTATCAGCTGAAATGTTGAGCAAAGGTACTCTGAACACAATTTAAAGTAATACTAACCAGGTACGTAGATTTAAAAAAAAAAAAAACCTAATATAACATATGGCTTAACCCTTCGATAGCTCAGTTGGCAGAGCGGAGGACTGTAGAATATGTTGACATCCTTAGGTCGCAGGTTCAACTCCGGCTCGAAGGAGGCGGCTTTTACAGGTTTAACGACTCACAAGATATCCACAGTCATTCACACCTCAATGACCCGCACAGAGGTCATTATAGTCAATGGCCGAAATGTTTAGCATAGTGACTCCTAAGAAATTTCAAAATTTTCCCATTTTCTAACCAGGATTCATAAATTTCCCAAAAGAACGCGTCACTATTAAACATGTTTCATCCTTCGATAGCTCAGTTGGCAGAGCGGAGGACTGTAGAATATGTGTTGACATCCTTAGGTCGCTGGTTCAACTCCGGCTCGAAGGAGGAGTCTTTTACAGGTGGAAATTTGCATTACAGGCTTAACGACTCGCAAGATATCCACAGTCTTTCACACCTCTAGTCAGGGTACCTCAATGACCCAAAAGCAGGCAGAGAGGGCCAGGCAGTCAATGACTGAAATGTTTAACAAAGGGACTCTGAACACACTTCAAATTATTTCTAACCAGGTACGTACATCTTCAAAAAAAATTTTGCGATATAACACATGGTTCATCCTTCGATAGCTCAGTTGGTAGAGCGGAGGACTGTAGAGTTAGACACATTGACATCCTTAGGTCGCTGGTTCAACTCCGGCTCGAAGGAGGAGTCTTTTACAAAGAAAATACCAATGTTCTAACCAGGATACATAGATTTTCGAAAAGAACACGTCACTGTTTCACCTGTTTCATCCTTCGATAGCTCAGTTGGTAGAGCGGAGGACTGTAGAGTTGCATACGTTGACATCCTTAGGTCGCTGGTTCAACTCCGGCTCGAAGGAGGAGTCTTTTACAGGCTTAACGACTCGTTATCAACAGTCTTTGACACCTTTAGTCAGGGTACCTCAATGACCCAAAAGTAGACCAGGCAGTTAATAACCTAAATGTCCAAATTTTCCCATTTTCTAACCAGGATTCATAAATCTGGCAAAAGAACACGTCACTATTAGATTAGTTTCATCCTTCGATAGCTCAGTTGGTAGAGCGGAGGACTGTAGGTGACATATGTTGACATCCTTAGGTCGCTGGTTCAACTCCGGCTCGAAGGAGGAGTCTTTTACAGGTGGACATTTGCATTAGAGGCTTAACGACTCGCAAGATATCAACAGTCATTCACACCTCTAGTCAGGACACCTCAACGACCCGCACAGAGGTCATTATAGTCAATGACAGAAATGTTTAGCATAGTGACTCTGAAGACATGTCAAAATGTTCCTGTTTTCTAACCAGGATTCATACATTTCCCAAAAGAACACGTCACTATTAGATTAGTTTCATCCTTCGATAGCTCAGTTGGCAGAGCGGAGGACTGTAGAATATGTGTTGACATCCTTAGGTCGCTGGTTCAACTCCGGCTCGAAGGAGGAGTCTTTTACAGGTGGAAATTTGCATTAGAGGCTTAACGACTCCAAGATATCCACAGTCTTTCACACCTCTAGTCAGGGTACCTCAATGACCCAAAAGCAGGCAGAGAGGACCAGGCAGTCAATGACTGAAATGTTTAGCAAAGGGACTCTGAATACAATTGAAATATTTCTAACCAGGTACGTACATTTTCAAAAAAATGCATCAATATTAAAAAATGTTTATCCTTCGATAGCTCAGTTGGAAGAGCAGAGGACTGTAGGATATACATGTTGACATCCTTAGGTTGCTGGATCGAAGGAGGAGTCTTTTACAGGCTTAACGACTCGTTATAAACAGTCTTTGACATCTTTAGTCAGGGTACCTCAATAACCTAAATGTCCAAATTTTCCCATTTTCTAACCAGGATTCATAAATCTAGCAAAAGAACACGTCACTATTAGATTAGTTTCATCCTTCGATAGCTCAGTTGGTAGAGCGGAGGACTGTAGGTGACATATGTTGATATCCTTAGGTCGCTGGTTCAACTCCGGCTCGAAGGAGGAGACTTTTACAGGTGGACATTTGCATTAGAGGCTTAACGACTCGCAAGATATCAACAGTCATTCACACCTGTAGTCAGGACACCTCAACGACCCGCACAGAGGTCATTATAGTCAATGACTGAAATGTTTGGCATAGTGACTCTGAAGACATGTCAAAATGTTCCTGTTTTCTAACCAGGATTCATAAATTTCCCAAAAGAACGCGTAACTGTTTCACCTGTTTCATCCTTCGATAGCTCAGTTGGCAGAGCGGAGGACTGTAGAGTTAGACACATTGACATCCTTAGGTCGCTGGTTCAACTCCGGCTCGAAGGAGGACTCTTTTACAAAGAAAATACCAATGTTCTAACCAGGATACGTAGATTTTACAAAAGAACGCGTCACTGTTTCACCTGTTTCATCCTTCGATAGCTCAGTTGGTAGAGCGGAGGACTGTAGGTGACATATGTTGACATCCTTAGGTCGCTGGTTCAACTCCGGCTCAAAGGAGGAGTCTTTTACAGGTGGAAATTTGCATTAGAGGCTTAACGACTCGCAAGATATCAACAGTCTTTCACACCTCTAGTCAGGACACCTCAACAACCCGCACAGAGGTCATTATAGTCAATGACAGAAATGTTTGGCATAGTGACTCTGAAGACTTGTCAAAATGTTCCTGTTTTCTAACCAGGATTCATAAATTTACCAAAAGAAAGCGTCACTAATAAACATGTTTCATCCTTCGATAGCTCAGTTGGCAGAGCGGAGGACTGTAGAGTTAGACACATTGACATCCTTAGGTCGCTGGTTCAACTCCGGCTCGAAGGAGGAGACTTTTACAGGTGGAAATTTGCATCTGAGGCTCAACGACTCGCAAGATATCCACAGTCTTTCACACCTCTGGTCAGGGTACCTCAACGACCCAAAAGCAGGCAGAGAGGACCAGGCATTCAATGACTGAAATGTTTAGCAAAGGTACTCTGAACAGAGTTAAAAATATTTCTAACCAGGTACGTACATCTTCAAAAAAATGTGTCAATATTAAACAAGGTTCATCCTTCGATAGCTCAGTTGGTAGAGCGGAGGACTGTAGAATATGTGTTGACATCCTTAGGTCGCTGGTTCAACTCCGGCTCGAAGGAGGACTCTTTTACAAAGAAAATACCAATGTTCTAACCAGGATACGTAGATTTTCCAAAAGAACGCATCACTGTTTCACCTGTTTCATCCTTCGATAGCTCAGTTGGTAGAGCGGAGGACTGTAGGTGACATATGTTGATATCCTTAGGTCGCTGGTTCAACTCCGGCTCGAAGGAGGAGTCTTTTACAGTTGGAAATTTGCATTACAGGCTTAACGACTCGCAAGATATCAACAGTCTTTCACACCTCTAGTCAGGGTACCTCAACGACCCAAAAGCAGGCAGAGAGGACCAGGCAGTCAATGACTGAAATGTTTAACAAAGGGACTCTGAACACACTTCAAATTATTTCTAACCAGGTACGTACATCTTCAAAAAAATTTGCGATATAACACATGGCTCATCCTTCGATAGCTCAGTTGGTAGAGCGGAGGACTGTAGAGTTGCATATGTTGACATCCTTAGGTCGCTGGTTCAACTCCGGCTCGAAGGAGGAGTCTTTTACAGGCTTAACGACTCGTTATCAACAGTCTTTGACACCTTTAGTCAGGGTACCTCAATGACCCAAAAGTAGACCAGGCAGTTAATAACCTAAATGTCCAAATTTTCCCATTTTCTAACCAGGATTCATAAATCTGGCAAAAGAACACGTCACTATTATATTAGCTTCATCCTTCGATAGCTCAGTTGGTAGAGCGGAGGACTGTAGGTGACATATGTTGACATCCTTAGGTCGCTGGTTCAACTCCGGCTCGAAGGAGGAGTCTTTTACAGGTGGACATTTGCATTAGAGGCTTAACGACTCCAAGATATCACCGGCTGTTCACACCTCTAGTCAGGGTACCTCAACGACCCAAAAGTAGGCAGAGAGGGCCAGGCAGTCAATGACTGAAATGTTTAGCAAAGGGACTGAGAACACACTTCAAATTATTTCTAACCAGGTACGTACATATTCAAAAAAATGTGTCGATATTACACGTGGTTCGTCCCTTCGATAGCTCAGTTGGCAGAGCGGAGGACTGTAGAATACGTGTTGACATCCTTAGGTCGCTGGTTCAACTCCGGCTCGAAGGAGGAGTCTTTTACAGGCTTAATGACTCGCTATCAACAGTCATTCACACCTCTAGTCAGGACACCTCAACGACCCACACAGAGGTCATTATAGTCAATGACCGAAATGTTTAGCATAGTGACTCTGAAGACATGTCAAAATGTTCCCATTTTCTAACCAGGATTCATAAATTTCCCAAAAGATCGCGTCACTAATAAACATGTTTCATCCTTCGATAGCTCAGTTGGCAGAGCGGAGGACTGTAGAATATGATGACATCCTTAGGTCGCTGGTTCAACTCCGGCTCGAAGGAGGAGTCTTTTACAGGCTTAACGACTCGCTATCAACAGTCTTTGACACCTTTACTCAGGGTACCTCAACGACCCAAAAGTAGACCAGGCAGTCACTGTCCTGAATGTTTAGCATAGCCCCTCTGAAGATAGTCGACCCAAACACAGGCAGAGGTCAATGTCCTGAATATTTATCACAGCGACTCTGAAGACAGGTCAAAATGTTCCCATTTTCTATCCCAAATATGTAAACTTTCAAAAGTAACCATCAATATTACACAGGTTTGAACCCTTCGATAGCTCAGTTGGCAGAGCGGAGGACTGTAGACATATGTTGACATCCTTAGGTCGCTGGTTCAACTCCGGCTCGAAGGAGGAGCCTTTTACAGGCTTAACGACTCACAAGATATCAACAGTGTTTCACATTTTACTCAGGGTACCTCAATGACCCAGAAGTAGACCAGGCTTTCAATGTCCTGAATGTTAAGCAAAGGGAATCTATACATGGAATCCAATACCCAGACAACAATGTGTACATATTCTAAAATACTACAACTCTGCTACTACTTGAAACTAATAAGATGTAATTAGTTCCAACATAATGCAAAAGACATTGTCTGACATAGAAACAGACTTTTTCTACCAGAATATTACATCCAGCAAATATGCTCCACTGATGGATGGATATTGGACCTGAAGACGGTTTTGTAGCTCTGATGAACTCGTACAATTTGACACATTTTCTGACTTTTATAAATACGCGGTGCAACAGGATCCTTTTGCATTAGTTTAAAATGCTCACAGGCATGACACAAATTACCTTACTGTGGTGGATGCTTCATTCTCCAGGCTGTTATGTGGCCGACAGAGCTGCCAGGAGAGAGCATGCCTGCCTGTTTGTCTCTGTTCCAGCTTGTCAAACTGGCTGCCTGCATCTTTATCTGTCAGTCTATCTGTCACAGGCTGCTATTAATTTGTGGGCTTAATGTTTGCAAGTTTTGAGTTGAAGCCATACATGATCACTCAACAGGGAATGTGTCAGTGGTGGAAATGTTTTACGTTACATTCAAGGCAGTTGACTGACACTTAAGCCTAGTTTATGCTTCTGCGTCACGTCTACGCCGTACCTACGCCGTAGGTCGTTGAGCATTCGAAGTTCTGCGTCGAGGGAACGCGTTGCTCTGCAATTCACCGCCATGCCGCTAGGGGGTGTAGCGGTGTGTTTGTGTGGTTATAGCCGAATCCTCGCTTTTTCTTCCGTAAAGTAAACAACAGTAAACAACGGCGACCGAGGTGGAGCAGCTGTATTTGTTGTTGGAGCTCATCAATATTGAAGAACAAATGCTTATATTGCAAATGTTGAAGCGCAAGCTACAAAGAAAACGTTTGCGGAGTTGGTTTTTACGACGAGGAAGAAAGACCGGAAAAGCAACTGCCGGAACTTACGTTCTGAGCGGACCAATCACAGCGCTTACGGTCCGCGTCGACGTCCGCGTAGTTAGGATTTTTGGGAGGCGCACGTCAGGCTACGGCGTAGGGGTCTGCGTCTACGCCGTACCTACGCCGTAGCTACGGCGTCGACGTGACGCAGAAGCATAAACTAGGCTTTATCCTGAGTGACACTTGGAGGGTGAAAAGTAAAACCAGCTTCTTCTTGTAGACCTCCATGATAAGATTAGATAAGATAACTTGTATAAGTCACGTTGTGGGGAAACTTGTGTTGCAGCAGGAATGAGGATAGTAAAAATGAGATCCAAATATTTAAGACTTGTTCGTAAACATGCACACAAGGAAATACACAAATTCACATAACAACGTTTACAGGATACAGACAGTGACTGAGTATCGTAGTTAAATGGAAAACCATATAAAAAGATGAATTTGGAATAAAAAAGACAGAGTTAGAAAAGACAAGGCCCAGAAGCGAGGAAGAACCGCTGCAACAGGCTGTCACTGATGAGGTGTCGTAAGAAAACAACAAATTAACAAGAACTGACATTCAGGTCAACACACGTCGTACAACGAAGGAGAAGTAGGAAAAGATATTAGCTGTAAGAAATACACAGCAACTAATTAGCTTAGGATGGAACTGTCTTTTTCTTTGTTAGTATATATGTGGTGTGTATGTGTCTCCACGTGTGGCAGGGCTGAGCGGTCGTGTCAAGCCTGAGGCGAAGTTTCTGGAATGGGGTTAACGTGTCTCAGTGCCACTGT
Organism: Paralichthys olivaceus; assembly: GCF_024713975.1. Lineage (NCBI taxonomy): Eukaryota > Metazoa > Chordata > Actinopteri > Pleuronectiformes > Paralichthyidae > Paralichthys > Paralichthys olivaceus. Next base: position 2,324,559 of record NC_091108.1, on the reverse strand, counting down.
CAGCCAGATGTCTGCAGCTGCCCCGCTGCCAAAAGTATGACTCACTAGTCCAGGCATTTGGCTACCTGACAAACCAAACCAAACCAAACACTGCTGTCATAAATACAGTGTGGAAACATAAAGATTCATTAGCTACCAACTTTCAATTCAATGTCGCAATTCACCAAAACATTTTTGGGGAATAAAATTAGACATCCCTGCAGAAATCTTACTTTGTTTCGTTTCATTAAATTTAATCTGTTCCACCATCTTAGATCCACAATTGAATTATATCATAGCTCACATACAGGTTCTGTTTTTGAGGGTTAGGGAAGTCTGAATAAGAAATGAAAGTCTGAATAAACCTGACAGAGACACAAGGGGGAAACTAATAACACTACCTGTGTGTACACATTGATTCTTTCTTTTGAATTTTCTTTCATTTGAGTGAATCTCACTGAAAATACCTTCACGATATTTGTACCAAAAAACACCACAAGTATTCTGCACAGCTCCTTCTGGTAATTCTTTTTAAATGTATCTCTAAACCCAGGTCATGTCCTAAATCCCAAAAAATCAGGATCAAGGACATAGCAGAGAAAAAGTGGGGGAGGAGGAATACTGAGTCCATGTATTTGAAACATTGTGGAGAAATTTGTCCTTGATGGAAGGGAGGGTGTGAACACTGCTATCTTCATTGTGTTTAAAAAAAAAATCTCTCATTGCAACTTTCACCTTTCAGCTGAGTTTCTTTAGCTGCTCTCAGACCTGCGCTGAACTCCAAACATTTCCTGAAATCATTCGCACATGAGAAATGTCCAAGTCAGTCTCTGTAGCTCTGTCCTGCCTTCTGGGAAATGTCTGGTCCCAGTTTCCAGATGCTTCCCTTAGCTCATGTCAGAAAACCAACCAACCAACAAAGATTTAGTGGATTGTGAAATCTGACAATTGCCTAATTCTTCTTGTGTGGCTCACCTGAACAATTACATCTTGTTCTGCCAACCCTGTAAACACTCACGTAATTTCCCTACCTTTGGAAGCTACTTGCAAAATCACTTATATATAAATCACGGTTCAAAACTGGTTCTGCAGACCGTCATGTGTTGTGGTGCAAATCTCTTTTCGTCTCTTTTGCAACTTCAGTTTGGAGGAAATCATTTAGTAAAACTGAAGTCGTGTCAGCAGCAGTGAAAGTTTCACACACTCTGGATACAGACACACCCTTGTGATTACAGACGAGAGGGGAAGTGAGTTTCTGAACCTCCTCCGCTGTATGTGGTCTTCATCGCTGACTCGTCTGGAAACACCTGATGCAGTTACTCATCTTTTTTTCAAATGAAGTCCAATAATATATTACATGAGACAACAAGTACAAACTTTAAACCAATTCCTCTCCGTCATCGCAAGTGTCACTTTTGAAAAAAGGTTTTCAGCTGTTTTCACAAAGATATGTCAGACTGCTCTACACACTTTTATATGAGTTTGTCTGATTGATATCTATGTGAATGTCAAAAAGAATATTCATGCAGTTAATATTCAAATTACACAAAATGTTAAATAACAAAAAGCATAAACAAATAGTCTTGTATCTTCTCAGGGTGTTCAGAATACTTTCCTCTCCATCAACGTCTCCTGAATTACTAATGAATTGTTAATTGCTTTACAACCTCCTCCCGTCCCTTGCTGTTGCACAACTGCGCTCCTCCCTCACACATGCACCACAAGCTGCAGAAGTTATTACATGTATGGAAATAAAAACGTTAGAATATACGCCAATCTTCCTTAAGACGACAGCACTTCATTTTCTCACATTTCAGAATAAAAATCTTGAATCATTGAACTCCAGATTAAAAACAGACAGCGCTGGCTGGAAAACCATGTTGGTGCTTCCAGCTCAAACTCACTCCATGACCACCCAGTTAAAGAAATTCAATTCACCACAGTACAAAACCACGGCAGTCACAGACGTCCGTGTACATGTCAAGAATAAACCACAACGTCTCCCATAGCAAAATTAATGAATTTGCTGGTTTGGGATAGAGAATGCATGTGTGTGTGTGTGTGTGTGTGTCCAGATCGATTTCAATTCCAGTGCACTGTTCTGGCAAAGCAAAGGGTGGAAAATAAAAGGGGGAGACAAAATGAAAAGGTGAAAGAAGAGATGCGCTGAGCAAGCAAGCCGAGCTGCAGCAACCTGAACGGCAGCGAGAAAACAACAGGAGGCAAATTTGTTAAAGAAGAGGTGGAAGAGAAAAGTGCTGGTGTGGAGGAAGGGAAGAAGAAGACTGGAGGAGAAGTGGACCGCTGAGAGGGCAACAGCAAAGGTCAGAGGGAGCCAATCAGGATCTGTAGCCTCCTGCTTCCACCATCACTCTGTGTGTCTGATGTGAAATCCCAGGAGAAGCCGCTGACCTTAAACAAAGAGGAGACGGGAGAGAGATAAGGGAGGAAATGAAAGAAAGGACAGTGTTGAGGGAGGGAAGGAGGAGAAGGAAGGGAAAGAGGTGAGAAAAGACAGGAGAGACGTTCTCAGACACGAATTTCCATAAATTTGGGACTTTATAACGTTATTTCTTTCTTTAAGATCTATTCTACAATTGTCCATCTTTCCTTTTGTGTGTAGGTGGAACGCATATCTTGCGAACTGTTCGTCTAGTTCACTACACACTCACTTCACCGAGGAAGTACAAGTTACTAGTTTCACAAAGTAAAGTTATTTCTGTCTTCCCCTGTAAACACGCATCGTTAGAGTTCAGATGAATCTGCCATCACAGCTGTCGTTACAAATTATATTAACGAATCTATTACATAGTTTACACACAGATCGTTAGAAGCATGTGCTCAGACACAAGCAGTGTGTGTGTGTGTGTTTCTTAAAGTGTGTATTGTGCTGTCTGACTATTGTCCTCGTCTGTTTACGGCTCGTTAGCATTGAAAAGATTTTGACTAAATGCAGTTTGGGGTTTTGGGGGATTATTTGTCCATTAGCTGATTAGGGGAGTTTACCACAGTTGCACTGACACACTAAAGACCGGGCCAGATTACATGTGGGGCCACAACTGGAGCGACAGCCAGGTGCAACAAACCTTTTCATACAGTGACGGTTAAAATACTGAAGATTTGGTGGAAAAGCACTTTTAAAATGTTCCAGATTGCTTGATGTAAGAAGGTGGATGTGTTCATGAAGTTTTTAACAGACACAAAACTGGCAGAATAAAAATCTGAAGATGAAACAGAGGCGTCAGACATGCTGAAGACGCCACAAAGATTTGAAAAGACGAGATTCAAAAGCTTTTAAAGATGTTTGTAACGTCCCACCTCCGGCATTCCTGGATGTTCTGGAAATGTTCCCGTGGTCCGGACCTTTGGAGTTCATGTCCAACGTTAGGATTACGTTACGACAACAAACATCTGTTCTGTGGGAAACAAAACAGATATAGAATAAATAGCTGTTACTGAGTTCTGACACTGAACATAAAATCACGGAGGTGTGCAATCATCCAACGTGGATGCAGTTCCAAGGATATTGCGGATGGAGGTAAAAAACAGTGAAAAATATACATCAGATGTATTTTTTGCTGAAACTTAATCAGAACTTTACGAAACGTAATCAATCAAAACAATTCAACCATCAACAGGTGACTTGGGAACAGGATATGAGCTGGTTCTTCGATTGAGGCCAACTCTCATTTCCCAGAATTCCTGAAGCTTCAAGTGTGTGAGCTCTGAAACGTTGGTTTATAGCTGACCTGCAGTACGAACCTATGATGGATGAAGATGGATCCCAAAGGTGAAGCCAAATCGCCTCCTGGTGGCCGGCTGCACATCTCCTCCATGTTAGCACATGGGACACAGACCAAAGTAAAAACTCAAAGAACTCAATGTGTTTTCTGTCATCTTAGTTCTTATCACAGTAAACAATATCTGAGATGTCATGATGGAAAACTGCGACTGACTCTGAATGTGTTTTTGTATTTGTGCATGTACACGTGCACTCGCTCTGTTCAGACCTTTTCCTCGCTAACCATCAATATCTCCCTCTGTCTCACTGTTCACTGTCTCTCCCTTTGTTTCTCCCCCTCTCCCCCATATACACACACACACGTACACGTCAGGGATCCACACCTCATCCCCGTCCTGTCTCAGAGGTGCAGCCGAGCCCTCGGGGCAGCGCTGTTTAATGAGCCGCTGGCTGCTCTGTCCTGTCAGAGCGGAGAAATGACCTCGCTACCAACACTGCAGCCGCGTAATGTCTGCGGAGAAGCCGTCCAGAGCAGCAGCATCTTTGAAAGGATTTAGTGCGGCCGAGCGTGAAATCCAAATCTCTCATGGAGGATATCCTTGTTTTAACAGATGTTATAACCACAACCACCTGGAAGCCTGGCTGTGTCCACCTGAGGGCCGATCTGTCCGCACGTATGTTTGTTTATAGCTGGATGCTGATTGTAAAGTCATACATGCAGCCTCCAGTTTATATCCAGAGTCCGGCACATGATGTCTGTCTCTGTCTCTTCCCATTAGAGAAAAGAATAAGTGTTCCCTCACACTCCTGCAGAGTCCTACATCACAGCAGAGACCAAGAAAAGACAGAAATACCAAACACGCCCTGCGAATCTGTCCATTTTCATTGGTGTGGGATGATGCAGGAGAACATTCTGTGTATATAAAACACACACAAGCAGTAGAACATGTGGAGATAAAGAGGGGGGAGCATGTAGGAGGTCTGCTGTCGACAGTGTGGAGCAGGCAGCAGAGGGAGGGAAGCCGTGACACAGACATCAGCATGTTGCTGTCAACGCTCTGCGGCGTGTGTCGGCTCAGTGCCGAGGGGAAGGGGAACCCCGCTGAGAGGAGAGTCCACGGAACAGCTCCGTGTGTGTGTGTGTGTGTGAGAGAGAGAGGGAGAAAAGAGAGAGAGAACACTGCTGCTGCTGTAAATCATCACAGCTCTTCACAATGTACTACACACTGTTCTCTGTGGACACGATGTTCACACGCACAGTGTCCTCAGTTACTGCGATGACTCCAACGAGGACAAACACTCAAACTTCTTTACTTCTAGTTTAGAGATTCAGCAGCGTCCACATTGTCCAATAGTCTTTTAAGAACAAGCCCTTTAGCCGAACGTCGCTCACGATATCCATCCTTACTAACAAGAGAGGCTGTTTCCTCTGCAGGTGGTGACTCAGTTGCAGAAAAGGGTTTGGCAACACTTGTAATCCGTTGACCATGTTGCGTTCAACACTGCGAACTGAGGCTGTTTTCTTTTGGAGAACAGGTCACAGAACGGTACAGCCTGACTGATGAGATCTAATCAGGTTGTTGCACGTCTGCGTCATCGTTTGAAAGCTTCAATTCCATTCCGATGTTTTGGTTTAAAGTGGGCTGCATCGCCCCCCCGAGTAAAACAAAGGTCAGCGGCGTTTCCAAAAGCCACAGTGGTGCAGACGTCAGGCGCAAGTGCAGCAGAGGTGGTGCGTTTAGTGTGGAGACAGCGTCAGGGGAATTTCTGGAATCAGACAAGATAATTAAAAAGGAAGATTGTCCGCTGTGTGTAATTTCTGTCCCTTATCATCCGTCTTCGATTCGGAGTGGTGCCTCGGACTTTATAGCTGCAGGAACTCTGATTATCCATAGATTTAATTGGAACATTTGGGAAATAAGAGTCTGACTTGAGGGAGCATCAGATGCAGCTGATGAGCATAAAGAGATCACAACTGTCATTAGATGCCGTTGAACGTTCTAATTAATTCTGGTTTGGAGATGGTGGGATTTGTTTGGTGGGGGCACAGAGGAGAGCAAAGTTTATCTACAGTTCACATTGTCTCACAACTGTACTTTGTTGTGTGTGACTCCTGCTCTCAGGATCTATTAGCATGATTAGATAAACAATCCACTGACGTTCAAATCAGGCTCTAAAATATATTGTGGAAATGATTTAATAGCACGAGGCTAAAAGTTTGAAAGTGTGTCAGCCTCGTGCAAATCAAAGTCACACATCCCGGCATGTTCCCATCCTCCCCACTCATCCTCTTCCATTCAACCTTTTCCTCCTTCGCCTCCTGCTCTCTGCTCTGTTCAGGGCCAGCGGCTCCTCAGCAGGACGTCCAATCGCAGGGATGAACCGTGGCTGGATGCAGGACGTTCCCTGCAGGGAACCAGAAGAGTCACCTCCTCCTTCCCCCGGCTTTATAACGGAGTGAGGACTGAAACCAGGCGAAGGATGTGAACTGTGGAGCGTTCAGACCTGGGCGGTGGTTAAAACCTTAAAGTTGAAGTGGTGGGATGAGTCTCTCTGCCTCTGTTTGGAAATGTTTAATGTCTCGGACACACGTCCTCTTCGTCATTGAACGAAGGTTGGATGCATTAAAATGAGTCTTGAAGAGAAGCAGGAAATTACATAATCCACTTTTCCACCATATCAAACTTTCCCATTTTTCTTATCTCGGCGCTCGATCGGAATCTCAACTTCGATGGTGCTACTGCTGCGCGGATGCAATTTAGATTGCGTAACCCCCCCGGTGGAGGAATGGTGTCACATCGCTCCACCTGCACTGCTGAAGATCTGAATCATGTTCTGCTGCTTTCGTCCCTGTTGTTCCCTTGTGTCCAGGACCCCCCACATAATGTCCCTCACTGGACAAGAATCCAAATCCTGCTGGAGGAGAAAGAACTCTGTTGAATCTCTAATCAGCTTGTTTTGTTTTACTTTAAACTCCTTAATGAGCAGTTTTATCTGAACACCTATATTCACCGCTATCTGTCACACATCAGAAGAAGAAGCAGCACCGCGGACTTACGTAACTCGTATTTATCTCTCTGCGTTACAGCGCTCAACTCTTTGCCATAATCGAAAGGAAACGATAGAAGCCGTTCTGGGTTAATTAGGGACTTGACCCACGTGGAGAACAGGCGACCCGGTTTATCTCCAGCTCCGACGAGCATGTGGTTAACAGCCGTTTAAAACACCACTTATTTACATTTAGAGTGAATCTCGTGGCCCCGGTAACCCTTGACAGGAACTTTACGACTCCGTGAAAGAGAAAACAAATGTGTTTAAGTGCCAGTTTTTAAAAAAAAAGTAATTAACCCATTTGTTCGAATGTCACGGTTCGTGAGTTTGTCTTTTTTTTTTTTACACCGAGTGAAGGTTTGATTAAACATGGCACTGGTTTGTTATCCACTTTGGAGTATCTGTCCATTTCATCTCGCCGCCGTGTCCTGAGGCAAATTCCCATTTCTGCTGAGAGAGAGAGAGAGGGAGAGAGAGGGAGAGAGAGGGAGAGAGAGGGGGAGAGAGGGAGAGAGAGATGTGTTTAACTTGGCTGTTCCTATTTAGAAATGAGTTCAATCTGACTCTGGTATCTCTCCAGCTCGCTAATCAAATTGTCCTTGCTTGACACTCATTTTTCATGTCGACAGTTGTGGCCTGTCTGTCTTGTGTGCAACTGCTCACGTTAACAAACACACACATACTCTCACACACACACACACACACACCTGCACCATTTAATTCTCCCTCTTTCCTGCAAATATTAAACGTTGTATTCTCAAACACTCACTCACTCACTCGCTCTGGACAACTCACTACATCGGTCTAAATCCAGAAAATCTGTGGATTGTGTTGATTGGTAAATTTTCTTAATACAACAAAAATAAACACCTCACACCCACTTGAACTTGTCACAACACACACAGTCCATGTCCGCCCGCTCTCCGCAGCACAGCTGTGCACCGCTGACGCAACCTGAGGTCTCGAGGAAGGGCTTAAACGTTGCGAGCTCAACTCTCCCACTCGGCCTCGGAGCACAAGCAAACCATTGTGGGTGACGCTGAGCGCTGGTAACAGCTGGACCGCATGGCGGTTATCTTGGACCCCGACCCCGCGGTGTTGACAGGATCAGCTTTGGCCAAAAGCTGCCTCATCCACGGTCGGCACATGATAACATGCTGGACGAGTGTGTGTGAGGCCAAAGTGATGAGCTGGCACACACTCTCTGTGCCCGCGCTGGGTGGCCGGGGGCGAAATGCTTTTTCTGCGGGGACGCATCCGGTTGTTTTTGGATGCTAAACATTTTTAAAATAACTTTAAATACATTTTTACATTTAATCACAGCTGAACATCTCATTTAATCACGTTTCACGGTTCTACGATGGCGTATTTACGGCCAATGCAAGAGCTGGATCAACATAATAACCTGAACTCAAAATGAAAGGATGATATAATTCAAAACTCTCCCTCCACTCCGTCTGTCGTTTTGTTTATTTACACTTTGAACGACTCAACAGGAAACCTGCAGCAGCCCCAGTGACGCTGGTGCAGACGTCAGGAGTGTGTGTCCGTCGTCAGTTGTGTATATTTAAGAGAGGATTATGATTGGACCTCTGCTTCCTGCAACCTTTGACCCCAGTTTATCCCCTTGTGTTATTGGCTCATGAGTAGTGTTGAGGCTCTCTTTTGATATCCGCGGTGCACGTGCATCAAGCTTTGACGGACAGTTCAGAGCACTTTGGTTTTAAGCTCAAGGAGAAGTTTTTGCTTCCTGTTGTTTTGCATTTATTCCAACACATCTCTCTTTGTTTTCCGTCTTGACGATCAACAACAGACTCAGGATTCATTTGTCTTTGCAAACTGATAAATGATTAAATGACTTACGTTACGGGGGCTTGCTTTTTGTCTCCATAAGGAGGACAAGTCCCTAAAAGTCCCTGTGATATCATGTTAAAAACAGATGTAGGTCCCCATAACATGAGTAACACACGGACCACGCACACACACACACACACACACGCTTTCCATTTCGAAATCACATAAACCTCATGTTCCAGGAGGTCAGTAGTAGATTTTCAACTTTAGATGAAAAGGAAACATGAAAAATCCTGCTTCTGCACCACTTGTATTCACTATAACACTCACATGATGCAACACTTGCAGCTCGGAGCTGTAACTCAAATGTAACATCTGTCTGCGTTTGGGCTCAAATATTTCCCAGAGTTTTCATGTTGAATATTTGACTCGTGATTCTCATTTTGTCACCGGACGAAGACAAAATAAATTCAAGTCCAGTGCGTCTCTGATTGTTTTTTTCACTGCTTCCCAAACAAATGCATAGAGCACGAGGTTTTTACGACGATGGAGACGGAACCGCTTTTTGTCCAGAGAGGCGCCACAATCAATGACGATTAAAAGTTCCTCGTAGGAGCTTTAACGATAAATGTCGAATCCTGACGAATCCGTGGTGGAGGGGAAGAGAGGGAGACAGTGTGTGTGAGAGCTGAAGTGAGCGAGTCTCAAATTAAACTCCTGCAGCAGCCGATGTTAACATGAGGAGCAAACAAACGAGGCCTGGGAGTAAATCCTGTCCCACACTGTCTTCATACTGTTACTGTGCTGCAGGGAGTGGACGTCCACTGTAACCACACTGAGCAAATCTGTCAGATCTGTGTGTGTGTGTGTGTACGTGTGTGTTTATCTTTGTCAGATTTGTTGCTCTAGTCTAACACAGTGTTGATGTTTCCTGCTGCACACACACACACACAGGCTTAGATGCTCTATTTGTATCTCGACGCTCACACAGAGGAGACACCTGCAACATCTGTCTGGTTCTGTCGTCAAGCAGCAGCTCAACCAGACATGCCCGATGAAATATGCATGACACGCTAGCATGTGATATGTCAAAATAAAAAAAAATTTCAAAAAACTCTGATTCTCCTCTTCCTCCAGCGGCTCAGCTGTTCATTCATTATACATGGCGGCTCCGTGCACCTCCACTTTGTGCATATTACTGTTTTCTACCCATCTGCCCTGCGTGTACAACACACAGCTGTTCACGCGTCTACCGTGTTTTGTAAATACGCACGGGACGCTCTCTGCACCCACAGATGTTCAGCGCAATATAAAACACCACCGTACTCGAACATACAGACCGACCGTCTCAAAATCAAAACTGTCTAAATAAACCAAAATGTTATTTCCTCTCAATTAAGCTGTTGCAGCGAGTAAATAAACTTCACTAATTACCGAGGGTGGACAGTCTGATGTGTTTCTGAGCTCCAGCGTTCTTGTGTTGCCACGATATCGGTGCAGGACGGATGAATTTGTTAATACTGCAGAGTTTTATCGGTGATTATAGATATTTACGTAGAAATGTTTGCTGCCGTTTTACGACATGTGTTACACACGTGCGTCACACTAAAGAGATAAAACGATTGATTTCAACTTAACGAGGAAATTCATGGAATACGTCAGCACTCGGCAAAACGACGAGCGACCTGCTGTGAACGGTGAAATCCACAAGTTCCTCAGTAGCAGCAAACCTCTGGAAGTTAAATCTTTGTATTCCAGACAGGAAATGCTTCACAGTGTTTTACATGTGAAAACAATATTGTGTCGCTTCAAAATCCTTTTGAATATTTTTCTTTCATTCCCAAACCCCGACCTCATGGCACTAACCAGTTTCTTTAGCTTTCCCTGTAATGATGTAATGAATATAATGAATTGTTTTTCATTGTCCAAGATTAAATGAAGAAATGAGATTCACTGCGTTTCATCCCGATGCTGATGGGTGAATTGTAATTTATAAAAGAAATGATCAGAAGTAAATATTCCCAGGAGATTATTATTATTTCTCATGTTGATCCCTGCGTCGCTCTTCAAACGCTCTGCATCAGTCGCCCTCCTCACTCGCCCTCCTCACTCCTCATGCATGATGCATGCTCCATCTCTGATGCCATTTCCAGTTCACAGAGTCTATTTGTTTTGCATCACTGTTCATCAGACTTACATTCATCCAGCGCCTCTGCATTACCAGCGTAGTTAAACTCCTCCTGAGACTCTCACAAAGAGCCGGGGTGTCAGAGTTGACGCCGCGCTGCTTTGATTATCTCGTTCCTCGCGTGGAAAGAAGTTTCAATGAGGAACAGACCTGTGATGTTTAAATCATCTCACGTAGAGAAATACAAGGCGAAGTTTTCCATCAGGTGATTTGCTGACTTGGGATGTTTGCAGGGTTTCTCTGTATCTCCTGTTTCTCTCCCGCATTGTGTTTTGCAGCCGTAATATATTGTGTATTTCGAATGATATATCACTCACTTCCCTGGAAACCCGACCGCGTCGTCATAAATTAACGGGTCTTCGTCAACTCTTGTGTGGTTTTTAACACATTGCTCATTTTAATTGTTAGCTCTGGAGAGCGGCCAATGTTTCCATGTGGCTGTTTTACTTTTGGCTGTTTGCAGGTTGCTGGGAATTGTTTTTCCAGACTTTGTAGACCCCCCCCCCCCCCCCCCCCCCAACCAACCAACCCCGCTGGGCGTCTGAGCCGGGCCAAGAACAGAGCCCCCTGGGTGCTCCTCGTTTCTCGTGAACAGACGCAGCCAACTCTGCGACGTACCATACACATGTCGGACCGTACCGGCGAGCCGGCCTCGCCTCGGCAGGATTACGTTCATGTCCAGTTATTCTGCTTTAGCGAGTTAGTGGCAAAGCGGGATGTGGTGTGATCTAACAGTGAGCAGAAGTAATGCTGTTCAGGGGTTTTGGCTCTAACTCCGCTGTCCGAGGTTCACTTCCCTTTTTCCAACAAGTAGAAAGTGACATTTTATTATTCAGCCCCCAGTCTGAACACTGGGGTCCGGACTTTCCCCAGAGTTTGCCTTTCAAATATGTGACGAACAACGACAGCGCGCAGGAGACAGGACGTCACTCATGAAAACCAGTGCAGAGATCACATGTTTTTGTTTAGGGCACGTGTTGAGTGATGCTGTCGGCCTGCATCATCGATATCTCTTGAATCTCGTCACCTTTCTGTTCTTCTTATGCGTATTATCGCTCCGGAGAAACGTTTAAAGTCACAGTGGCTAAATCTTCATTTCTGCTTGTGTGGGTACCGAAGTGAGCAGATATAGAAAAGTCAACACACACGTGTAGGTTTGCAAAGTGGCCACACCAACCGAATGACAGATTTAATATATATATTATATAATATGGTGGTTGTCCACTGATATAATAATCAAGTCATTTCTTCTATTTCTTCGTCTCCATTTGTGGAACATGTTTTATTAGAATCGTATCATTTGTCTGTGTCGTTTCCGTCTGTGCATTCTCAGCCCGTCGGTTTCCTCTGGTCAAACTGAGCCGCTCTGTTACGGCTCCTCTTTCTGGTCCTGACCTCCTGTGTGTGACTGATGTTTTTATTGGTGTCCTACTGCCTCTGGAGTGATGCGCCTATTACAGAGGTCACAGGGGTCCATTATGTTGCCCCCTCGCACCCCCACCTCCTCCACAAAGGCTCGATAGCACGGCCGAGGCTGCTTTTCCCAAAAGCCTCTTGAAACTAAGTCTGTCCTTGTTCTGTTACCTTCCAGCGGAACAAAGATTAACTTCTCCTTTCTGAAAACGCTGGAGAAAAAAAAAACCACACTCCCCAGAAATAAGTCATGTCCGCCCATCAATCCACCTCCCGCTTCCCCCTCTTTGCTACAATTTAGATTCGTTCCACATCATGTTTAAACACTCACATGATCCCTTCGCACAAGTTCCAGATTACATGCATGTCAGTGGACGTCCAGACCGGGATTGGTCCGAGGACGGTGAGGGGGTGAGGGGGGGGGGGTTGCAGAAATATGTTGCAGTAATTGAGTTAAGCAGCTCAGACAGTAGCGTTGCTGTAAGAGGGGAACTTAGAGCCTATTAGCTGCAGTTCAGAGTTATTCACTGTCTAAGCACTTTTGACATGGTCGCAACTCAGAAATTAGATGCGGTCGGTGTCTCAATAATTCACGAGTGGCACACTTGTGCGTCCACGAGGTAAAAAAGAAAGGGAATTCTGTTTGACAGGAGACGTCACTGCGGAGAAGAATAAGTTGCCATTTGAAAGCTAGAGAACATTAGAGACTTGCGGATGATAGCTCGCGTCTGCTAAATTATTGATATCCTGTGCACTTACCATATTTTCACTCTTTGCCACCAGACATGCCAAATGACGAGGAAGGGAAAGCACATTCATCTATTCCCTAAGTGCTTCAAAGCACCCAGAGTGTAACCTAGACAAACGGAGCCAAATACAAACACTTGAAAAGAATACGATGATGCAGACGCCAAATGGTGCCGAGCGGCTTCTGTAGCAGGAGGCGGCGAGGGGAGTTTTGAAGAGCCATGCTGAGCTGTTGGCGGTGATGACATTCAAGCCGCGACACAGCTCACCAGGACGCGATTTAGAGCGTGTACTTCCACCTTCCAAATGATGCCACTTCTGAGAGGTGAAAATAGATCCTTCTGCCTCCTCGCAGAGTTCACAGACTTTATTTCTGCTTCTGAATCATGAAAAAGGTCTTTTTGGCTTTTGGAGCTATGAGGCACATTAACTTTAGTTTCAACTTGGTAACAAACCTCATTAAAACTGAGGGAAAAGTTTTGTGTTTTTTGTTACCTGAAAACAAAACAGTGCACTGGAGTTTTTAGTGAGTTTACTTGACCTGAAAGGTGAAATTTAAACTATTTTAATCCTCACGTGTGAATTCCGAGAAGTGAACAAATAACCTACATCGCTCATGCAGCCCTCTGGAGATCAAACCTCCTTCGTCCATCACTTTCACATCCCGTCCCAGTTCGGGACATCAGGGAAGCTGGGCTCGTTCGTAATCTTCACGTGTTGTTGACGCGGTCGTGTCGGCCGACCGTGAGATCCGACCCCTCCGGTGAAAACACATGAATCCCAGAGGACTACGCCAATGAGCTGATTCCTGATTACACTGTGTCCGCGAAGGCGACTCGCTGCTCCAGAAGTTGTGTTATTCATTGATTACGTTGTGCGTTGGCCTCATCCCGTGAGGCTCAGGGAGGAATTCATCCAAACTTTGAAATGAAAACAAACTGGGCTCCAGCCGTGAATCCCTGGGAAAACTCTGGAGCTAACTGGGACACTAAAATTAAACTGCTCCGGAGAAACAATGACAGGAGGTGTTGACACAGCTCAATGTGACTACACACACAAATATGTTCTCTTTATCTGAGGTCCAATGCAGAGATGTGACACCATGTAAAAGATGAAGTGGGTCAAATAGTTTTTAGTATCTCTGCCACTTTGTTTAAAAAAGTACTTCATGGGAAACTTTCCCAACAACTAAGTATCTCAACTAAAAATCTCAAACTAATAACTTGGAAAATGTAAATGACAATCTGAGAATCTCAAATTAATAATTTAGAATCTCGAAATATCATCTCAAAAATAGAATCTCAAACAAAGGATGCAGAATATGAAACTAACGGCTTTGAATCCTAAACTAACGACTTAATATGATTTAGAATCTAAAAATAACGACTGAAATCAAGTTAGAATCTCGAACAAACAACTGAATATCTCAAATAAGAATCTTTGTGGATGTGGAATCATTTTTTAATGATTAACTTGGTGATACTCATTAAAAATATGTTTTAAACTTGTTAGTACCACCTCGTGTTTGGCTTCTTACACTTGATGATGCGAAACGATGACGAGCTTGTAGTCTTCATCGTTATTAGAATATTTTAATTCACTAATATTTAATGGATGTCTTGAAGGTCGCGTGTTTCTCTCTGCCTTAAACTGAACCTCCCCTTGAAAGAGCGAGTCGCCGAACGCTGAACCAAACAATTTATTCATCTTTATGTGCCGCCGTTTCTTTGAGTCTCTGAGAACCTGAACGGATTTAGAATTCCATGGCGGAGAAATTTTCGCCTCTTCCCACTTCGTCCTGATTTGCGTGTCAGTGGACAAGTTACGTGAAAGGCCTTTTCTCTCCGCCGCTCAAAGCCGCGGCCACCAGTTACAGCAGCGCCAGCCCGGCTTTGTTATTTATCTATTTATTTAGCTGCTGGAGTTAAATGGCTTAGTGACAAATTAGAGTGTAACGATAATGACCGCGATAGTTAACAACGCTCACTTCTCATCGAACAGAGGACGGAATTTCCAAATGCGCCTTTTCTCTCATTCTTATCCCGACGTATTTCACACCATCGCAGCGTGAATGACAACTACTGCCCCGATGTGAAAGGGAAATCTGAACTTTGTTTTCTTCTTTTTCCTCCTCAGGGTCTAATGTGGCGATCCAGGCTCAGAGAGCGGCCTGCGACCAAAGCCAACAAAAGAGAGCGGGGGTGCAGGGTTTTTTTTTTGTTTTGGGAGGAGTGGGCCGAGTTTGTAAAAAAAAAGAAAAGGGGGTCAAGAATCGAAATGGGAATGACATTTGCCATCAGCCATTGATGCGCCTTTTCAAAACCCAGCCTGCGAGGGGGCAGATCTGAATTGCAAATTGGCAGCAGCGCACTGGCCCTTTTCACAAGTGGACAGGCGGGCCGGGGCCACGGTTCCCACACACACCCCATTCGTTATTCTGCAGCCCCCCCTCCGACAAACACCCAACCCTCCGCTCGCCCGAGTGGCCTCATTCCGAGCTGCGATGGAGGGCGGCCCAGCTTTCTCCCAGGCTGACTCCCAGAGCAGGCACACACACAGCGGGGGCTTTGTTCCAGCAGCAGGGCCTGGGGAGGGACCGGGTCAAGGGGAGGGGACTGACAGCTTTGACAGGCTGTAAGTGAAGGTGCGGTCTGAGCCGTGTTCCAGTCCCCCCCCCCCTCCGCCCCGACACTGAACCGCATGTTTGTTTGTTTGTTGTCCCACACGGCCTCAAATCTCCGGGACGCCGAGGTGCACGGGTGCGGCTTTGTTTTGGTCGACAGAGTCTTGAAGTCGTCACAGCGGCACGAGCAAAACTATAGAATTATATAAACTGTAAAATAAATCTACAGACTAGATGTTGTTGCATTTTAATCATGTTTAAAATTGTATATGACAATCAATGTACACACATATTTACAGTATTATTTATCAATGTGCACTGTAGAGTAAACCAATTACACACACACACACACACACACACACACACACACACACACACTCCTGCCTGATTAGCAGCTGCTCTGGGCGACACAGGTGTGTTGAGTCTGTGCCTGATTGGCATCTCTCTCTCTGTTAAAGTTGATTCTTGAATCGATTAACAAACTTCAAGTTTCAGTGTTTCAGCAGCTTTGGAGAAAATATTAAAATCAGGAAATAAACAGAAAAGCAACGTGCACTGACACTGACACTGACACACTGAGAGAACGTCGTGATGTAAGTTAGGACACATTGTCATTGCTCTGACTGAAGCTCAACCCTGAAGTTATCGAGCTGAAACAGAACTTCAAAAAACTTGAAGTAGTTAACGTCACAAAAAGCTGTGCATCTAAAAAAATAAAGCTTATTAGTGCAGATGTGTCCTGAGTGAAATGGTGCTGATATTAAACTTACTCTCAAACAATGTTTCCTCCACTCACACATTTTACTTTAAATTTATCAAAACAATAATTCAGAATTTTAAGAAAGAAGAAGAGTTTTAATGAAGCTGAACTTGTGATAACTTGACTAATGTGATGTGTGATCTGATTTTCTTCTGGAGATGGTTATTTAATTTAAAACAGTGGAATTCTTTTTAAAGTGCATTAAAATGTATGGTTTTTATTAAAGTTATACAAAGGCTGGAAGGTTTTATTTAATGGCATAAAGAGACAGTATACCTGTGTTAATATAAATCTCTGCAGAAACAATCACGTGACCTCGACCTGAGCTGAATCAACCGGAATGACACACACCTGCGCTGGTGGGCGGGGCCTGAACTCACAAGGTTACAAAGGCGGCTCATTTTAATTTCTTCTTCTTCTTGTGCAGAGCAACAGAACGTTTGTGTCTGAGGGTTTAAATCAGCAGTCGACCATTAGCAGAGCTGCAGTCTTTGTTTTGTTCTGAAGCAGAAGTTCTTCTTGTTTCCTCTCATGTGAAATGTTCTGTTCACACTAACGCAGATATTTAACGAAACAAACTTTACTTTCATCCAAGAAAAACGTTGTTTATCACCAAAACAGAGGTTTTCTTTTCCGAGGTGCAGATTGTGTGTGTTCTTGTCTGGACAGAGACGATTTGCAAAATGAATTGTCATGTGGACAGATATTTTAAAATAACAGGATCAAATATCTGTTTCAAACTAATTCTGCAGTAGTGTCAAGGATCTGAAGTTTCATAAATCAGCTGTGGACAGTTTACTGATTACCTCTTGGAATTAAGATTCCTCCAGAAAGTTGTTTGTGATGCCAGACTTAAATGTTTTAAACCTTTCAGTCAGGTTCATGCTCCTGTAGCTTCTCAGAATAATATCGAGCGTTCGAAGTAAAGAGGGGAACATCTGAAATTGCGGTAATAGAAGGGAGCATGAAATATGAAGCAGGACCTGGACGCTGCGTGGTCGCTGTATTCTCACCTCCGAGTTATGACAGATGAATATTTCTCTCACATTTCCTCCTCTACGTCTCCAAAGTTTCGACATCTGTTGGTGAAGTTGGTTCATGCAGAAGCGCGGCCAGAAACAATATGGTGAAATAGCTGTTAAACGTATTTTGAAGACAGCAGAGAGGAGCTATCGCACTTCAAACCTCATATTTCTATACAACACATCATTTTCTGCAGCGGACGTGTCTGCAGGCTCCTCGCTTCTCCAAACCGACGGAGCTTAGCAAACTGCTGATGTGCGATTTCAGGAGGTCATGTTAAAAAAACAACTTCACATGCCAACTCATCTAATACTTTATGTAGTGATGAAGGAAAAATACAGTATAATTCTGAGTAAGAAAACACAAATACTTCGTCCTCTTCATCCTCACCAGATGCTGCACACCGTTCAACAGCGTCCACTTTAAAGACGACCATAATTTGGGACCCTGGGACGTCCCCCCCTTTTGTCCCGGGCTTTTTATTTCAGGAGTTTTATTGGCGGCCTTGACATTGTGAGCGGGGTCAGTGTGGAGTGTATTGATGTTGTTGTGAGTTCTCAGGGTCCCTGCACATCACTGTGGACCGTTATCATCACAATACGAAATAAAAACACAGCACGAGCAGTTTTTTTTTTATCCAGAAGAAAAACAAAACTGAACATTTGTGAGTTTCTCATACAAAATATAATTGTACTTAAGCTGCAGTTTTCTCTCATAGCGTGTGAACGTCTGTGCGACAGCTAGTGGAGGAAGGTATCCAGTTTTTAGATTCATCCTCGTGAGCACAACTTCTCTGGAACACCTGGAGGGAATTTCTTCAAATTTAGTTCAACTGTTCACTTTGGACTGAGTAGAACTTTGTGGTTAAAGTTGTGTTTGCCTTGTGAACGTGATATCTCATGAACTCCTCCGGGGAGTCGTTTAAAATTTGGTGCAAACATTCACTTGGACTCAAGGATGAACTGATTGGATTTTGTTGATTGCAAGTCAAAGTTCAAGGTCACGGTGGCCTCACAAAACATGCTTTATAAAGCCCGTCGTCGGGGGAATTAGATATCAGTCGTCAAAAGTCCTGTTGACCTCAAGTGAATCTGGAAAAAAACATATGCAGACAGAAACTGGCCTGGTGAAGATCAAAAGAAGATGGAGGTTTGTGTTTACAGCGGCCCTGACGTCAATCCGACTCTGCAAACACGCCACCAAACCCATCTCCCAGTCTCCGACAATAAACTGCCCTTGAATCCTTTTTGGCTTGTGTCTGAAAATGGAGTTCATAAGAAATAACTCACAGACGATAGTTGAATAAAAATACCCCTATAAACATTACGGTCCAATAGAGACAGTTGACCTGTTTACTTCCTCCTTAACAGAATGGAGACACGGGTGCAGCAGAATGTCCGTCACCCTGGGATGATCATGTAGGGGGAAAAAATGCACCATGAACAAAAATAAGGGCTGAGGTGAAGAGGTGGAGAGGGTATTTATTTTTTCTCTCCTTGGACTGGAAGGCTGATGGGTTTTATATTGGCCTGTGTGAAAGGGGAGGCCGCTCAGGGCCCCTCTTGTTGGCGCTGCCCTGTCTCTCTGTCTCGGGCCTTTATGTTTGGACGCCTTTGAGACAGGACGTGAAGGTATGCGGCTGGGAGAGGGCAGGCTCAGGGATGAATGTCTGCACGTTTTCAGTTGTTTTTAAAGTACAGGGCTGTTTTCACCCCTGGAAATAGAGCTGCAGCTCTGCTCCGTGGTTGTGGTCCACAGTCAGACACATGGATCAGTCCTAGTGCTCACAGGAAACATTAATGAACAATTCTAATGATTAAGTCGCACTAGAGGTAAAAACTGCAGCTTTATCTACCTCTTCTAGAAATCAGGAGTGAAAGCTTCCTCGGACTGAGACCAGGACTGGTGCGGTCTTTGCCCCCGTCAGTATTGATGCTTTCAAACTCGTGTTGAGTTCTGTGCAAAACTTGGTGTTTCAATTTTCTGCTTTCAAACGGAACAAAATGAAGCTTGGTTCAGACAATCACGTGAGAAAACACCATCAAATTGAGCAATTAAAAAAAATGACCGACTCCTCTTTTTACTACATTAATGAGAAATGATTGATTCACTTTAACAATCAAAAAAAAAACTCGGTTCAGGAAATCAATCTGTGCCCGATCTAGAAGAAAATGTTAAATTAATTTGCATCATATCTTTAAAAATAAGTTCCCCAGCAGTCGTTCCGTGGTCTTATTTGTTTTACAGTAACCAAATGCAACTTACGACATGACAGAGCAAACTACAGTTTCATACCTGGAGCCTGAGAGATAATAAATCTGTGCGTTCTCTCCACCATCATTCAAACAGAACATTTCATTTCCAGTGCAACAGACTGTGTTTCTCATCAGCAGCCGAGGATTCGCTCCGTAACTCAACTCCACTTGAATTTGCAAGAAAAAATAAAACGGGGTGGGGGTGGGGGGGTACATTGGGGAGGAAATGCAGCAGGGAAACTTTTTTTTTTTTTTTTTTTTACAATGAGAAGGTGAAAATGAGAAATTCAGCGCTTGACAAAACGGCACTTTAGTGTCTCCTCACAGACTCTGTCAAACGATCCTCTCTCCGAGCCTCCATGAGACAAATATTAACGAGCAAACTGATTTCAAAGCCGCTCTGGGATGGAGCGGCTGCATGTCCGGGCGTCTGAGGAAGAAGAAAAAGCCCCACATTGCTCTCTCGCTCCCTCAGTCTGCTCTCGCTCTCCCCCTTTGAGAACCGACAGAAGTTTTGACAGTGGCAGTAAATTCACTTCGCAGACCTGCTGGGAGGCAGGGGAGCGCAGCGATGGGGAAGGCCTTTCTGCACTTCAAGGACCCCGAGCGTCTGCCGGATGGCCTGTCAGAAATACTGAGGCTGATGATAAATTTTGCTTTCGCACAGCTGTGGCTGTGAAACGAGCGCGGAGGCACTGGGACGGAGGCGAGAGCTCGAGGAGACAAATCTGTGAGGCAATTGGTTGGCCTGACTCATAAAGAGGGAGCAATTGTTCAATGAAGGCACAGAGAAGAGAATTTTATCACCACTGCACTGGCTCACAAATAGAGTCTCTACTGTGTGTGTGTGGGGGGGGGGGGCTTTAAAGCAGCAGAAAAGTTAGGGAAGCTTTATTTGCTATTTGCCACATGCTGATATATATGATGATGTGTGTGTTTAGGATATTATACAGCACCTTTTGACTCTAAACTTTACAAAGGCTCAAAATGAAGAAGGAAAATTTAAGCATGTGACGATGCAGAAAGATCGTGTGCATCAGATTCCGAGCGACAGGTCCACAGACTAAGACTCTGAGAGACTGAACTGCATCGATGCCGTAACTGCAGGTGAAACTGTGCGATCGACCGCCTGCGTGGACGGTAACAACGTTATGGGCCGAGCACGCTGAGACCAGCCCTGCAGATTAGAGTTCGGTGTGGATAATTTAAGGGAAACGCTGGATCAAGCTTGTAGGTGCAGGATGATCCGCACACTTCTCTTGCCTCAGGCCTGTTTGCTCTGCAGCATGTTGCAGGATTTACTCCCAGTCCTCAAGATAAACTCCTACACAGACGCTGCTCTCAGGAAATTGACTTGATCCAGAACACTAGAGGCAAGTGTTCATTTGCTTTTGTCCTCCTGCACAAACGTGTTAATGTTCAATGGGATTCTCACACAGACACACGTTTCTGAGGCAGGTTTCAAGACGTGTGCTCACGTCCCCTGAAAGAATTCTGCCTCTCATTCCTCCTCTGCTGTGCCTCGTGTGATCCACGTCTCACAATGTAAAGGCAGGAGACACGTGTCCCTTTGCAACTTCCCCTCATCTCATTCTTCTTCTTCTTCTCATGAAAAAAATGCACTGAGGTCTGTGAGAGAAGCAGCTCTCCTGGTATCTGCCCCTCTCCTGGTATCGCCCAGCGTCCCTCGCTCCCCCAGCGCTGTGCTCCCTGTGCTCTGAGCCCCTCTGAGCATTAAGACATGTTTAAATGTATATATTTCTTTTCCTTGTGTACCACCCTGCGGTTCATGACGGCCTGGAGAGTCCCAGACCTCCTCATGAGGCTCCCATGGGAGATACCTGCTGTTTGGAGCCATCTGAAAAAAAAAAATCCTCCAGTTCTCGGGAGGTGGAGACGCAGCGAGGGTGGTGGAAGTCAAAAAAGGGGAAAACTAATATTTACACTTTAATATTTTTCATTTTATAATTCTATATTCTCCTAATTTCTAACTTGTGATTCTTCTTGATTGATAGTTTTGTGATTCAGAGCAACTCTGGGGAAGAAACAGACAAATGTTACTGTCCCGGCCCAAAACTAAGAGAAAAGCAGTTTGAATAAAAAATAAAGTTATATATAAAATGTGTTTAAAATGTGTTTCGTAGTTAGAATAAACACTTTCACCGATCGAAATCCTTCAGTTTGATATTCAGCAGAATAGAAGTCTCAGGTTTTGCGCTGCACTATTTTCCCGTTCGTCGACTTGACTTTTGTAAAATGCTCCACACTTTCAAAATCTAACATGTCTCTGTGCATAATTCTGCCACGGATAAGAGATCAGTCTGTCTCTGAAGCATCAATAAAGCAATTTCCATGCAGAATGGGCGGATGTGCCAACGCCTCCTTAATGTAATGTGAAATGTCTTCACTTGAAGTGGTTTGGGAGCTTTGAGGTGAGATCAAATAGATCCACGCTATCAAGATAAGAAACCACCGATCCATGTTGAGCCACCGGTCTCACGCCGGTGTTCTGTTCTGTGGTCCCTCTATCTGTGTACGTACATTATTGAGTTCCTCCTTCTCAGCTCTCCGCAGCCTGTAGAGCTCAAAGCAAAAGGACATGTTTGAATTAGACGCGTCGTTTCGGGGGGTTTAACCACCGACTCATTCTGATCCGCGGTGAGACAGAAGTGACACACGCTGCTTTTTTAACGCAACACGTCGCCACAGTTAAAATCTGTCACCTCCAAAATGGTTTCAACATACAAAGGAATTTCATTTTGAAAAATAGGAGGAAGAAAAGCAAATTGAGAAGAAAAATATAAAGACAGGAGCAAGAGCAATAAGTGAAAAGATTAACAATAAAATCAAAATGTATAGAAGTTAATGTAAACGTACAATATGATTAAATCGTGCAGAGAATGTCCAAGGTATGAAGTCAGTTGCTGGTGTGTTAGTGGAATTAATGCAAAATGTTTTCTAATGATAATTTGTTTCATGGCCCTTCAATGTCTTGGACTTCCTCCAACCTCCAGTCAATTAAAACGGTCTGTGCTTCAATATTCATCTCTGCAAATAGAGACACAGTTTTACAAATGATTTCACTCTCTGCATCCCTGAACCTGCACCTTCATCAAGTCGAAATTAAGATTTGTGGTAATATTTTGTAATAAGTTGATTTATTCCCTTTTTAAATCCTTCCTCATTAATTAAATCATGGATTTTCCTGATTCGTGCCAATATATTTAGAAATCAATGTAAGTTGCATTCTTCTAAAACCCCTTTTATTCATTTGAAAATGTTTTCACTTTCTCAAACTTCTTCAAGAGGTCCGCAACAATGAAAAACTGAAAATTAGAAAGTTGCTTCATTATGAAAACCATTAAAAGAAGAGGAGAGTCTCTGTGTGGAAGCAGCATCACTATATTTACCCGGAGACGCCGTGTTGAAGCAGCTCCATTAAAGCTGCATCGTTTCCAAAATGAGTCTCACAGATGTGTTTAAAATATCAGTTTCTCTCTGTGAATTCATCTTTGTTTTGTTTGTTGAATAATCAGCTCTGGACAAATGGAATATGATATATTTTATACTTAAACTCGCCCATATGCTGCACCATCTGTGCTCCACATAGCTTCTGTTTTTCTGTTGGACCAGCCCACAGCCTGGCAACCTTACAGCTCGAAACCCAAATAATGGACCGTGTGTTTGCACAACCCATTTCAAGTTCACATGCTGCACTGTACGTGCTTTTCCACGCCACCCTTCACACCTAAATGGTGACAGGTTTCTCTTGGCTTTGCGTGCACGCCACAGCTAGGCGCGCTAGCAGGAGGGCAGCACGACGCCAGAGCATAACCGCTTTCTGCTGAGAGCCAATTTGTTAAGGAGTGTCCTGGAGGAAAGTGTCTGAGCTTGTGTTGGCTCAAACGGACGCTCGACAGATTTGACTGTTTCCAGACCAGTCGACCAACAAAGTGTGGACACCCAGTGAGAGGGAGGGGGCGATCAGAGAGGACTGGAGCGAGCGACTGACTCATCAGCTTCGTCACTCTGGGTGGAGATGGAGTTCAGAAAAGCAGAAAGCATGTGATGACGGTTGTGGAATCTGTCAATCATTATAGATGTTATTATCCATGATCTACATGATGTGTGACGTTTACAGCTCGGGTCACATTCCTCATGTACCTGCAGCGTTAATGAATGAGACTTTCAAAATAAAACCAAAATAGCTTGTGATGTGATTAGTGAGGAATAAATCGACCTGACAGACTAGTTTGAGCTTTACATCTAACTTTAAACCAAATATTTAGCTTCATTTAAACACAAACATGGAAGTAAACAAACAATGACTTCCTCCTGCTGTTCGATAAGGAAGCGTACCCGTATACATTGTGTGGTTTGGCAGGTTTCTGTGGATGTGCCACAGTATTGAGCCTGTGTTTCCTTTTTCATTCTGAACACAGATGATTGAAATGTGCCAACGATCCGGTGAAATGTAACCGTGCATTTATGGTACATGGCTCCGGCCTGAATCAAGCTCATTCATCATCGCTGGAATGAAGAGCTCCACCAGAATTATTTACAGCAGCCGTTTGATGACATTTTTATGTGGTGCAGAGAGAATCTGCTGGGAGGCAGAGCCACGTTCACTTTCCTTATGGAAATGTCGGGGGTGGAAACACGCACACACACACACACACACACATAGCAGCTGTCAGGAGCACACTGAAACCCTGTGTGTACAGTACATGCATTACTCTGTATGTGTGTGTGTGTGTGTGTGACCTGCCCCATGTCATGTTTTTATGCATAATCTGTCAAACATGGTGCACAGTAATTGTGCTGCTGTCTGCAGACTTCATTCCTGCAGGCATATTTATTTTTGCCAACATGACAATGTGTGCAGTTGTCCCTGTGTGTGTGTGTGTGTGTGTGTGTGTTTGTGTGTGTGTGTGTGTGTGTGTGTGTGTGTGTGTGTGTTACTGTACAATGTGCAGCGTCCGTCCAAGTTGTGGTCATTTCACAGCTGTTTTCAATTTCAGAGCTGTATTGTCTCAGTTTTCAAAATGTCTCTCCAGGATTTTCTTCTTCACTCTGTGTAAAAAAACATTGTCATAAATGTCAGAATGTCAGAAGGAAATCACATCACAGTGTCTAATGTCCCGGTCACTTCTACTTTTTACCAGAAACCACACGGGTTGTGCAAAGTTTTCACATCTCACCGCATTTATACACATGTTTTTATTATTATTCTCAGTTGTTGCTTCTTGTGTAACTTTATTAATTTTTTCTCCGGCACTAGAGGAATAAACAGCAATATTTAATTATTTCACTGACAACTCATTTATTATTGGACATTTGGGGGAAATGGGAAAATATATTATTACCTTGTAAAGTTGTTAAGAAACAGCTGCATCTGTACAAATCCAGCAGACACGGAGCCACCACATCTGGATGGGCTCTGGCCAACCGATGAATCCAAATCCAAAATAAGATTTTATTTTTTTCTGTGTAAAAACCAAAACAAAATGTTTTTTTTTTTTTCATTAACAATTTGACTCATTCTCAACAGAAAATACTGAATAGTGTTTTAAAAAGTTTGGATTGGAAGCTTTCGTTATCTTTTCCCATGAGATAGAAAAGTGAAATACAAACGAAGTAAAGGTTAATAAATGAAAATCCAACTTAAACACAAGGAACTAGATAAATTACACTCAGAGAAAAAGATTTTTGCACAGTTAAACTGAAACCTGAGTGAGATATAAGGTCGCAGAGTAAACTGATGAAGTCGGGACAGT
Source organism: Paralichthys olivaceus (assembly GCF_024713975.1). Classification (NCBI taxonomy): domain Eukaryota; kingdom Metazoa; phylum Chordata; class Actinopteri; order Pleuronectiformes; family Paralichthyidae; genus Paralichthys; species Paralichthys olivaceus. Next base: position 2,299,207 of record NC_091108.1, on the reverse strand, counting down.
TTCCTGAACTTTTCCTGCCCCGAGTAAAATGTCCGAGTAAGAATACAGCAGGAATATTTCCAGAAAAACAAATAAAAAATGAAGAGGAATATCTCAGGACTCGTGTCTTGCTCTGTTCGTCATGTGTCATTTGAACGTGGCTTCAATTTCACGACGATATGACCAATGTATTTCTGTCTTCATGTATTTATGTGGACAAGATATAATGTTCTGTGTGTTCATGAGAAAGTTTACTTGCATCTTCCAAACGTGTGTATATGTGTGAGAGCAGCTCGACCTTTCAGGGGGTCTGCAGAGTTTTCCAGTGGAGGTGATGAGGGGGTTCAGGGCCACGGGAGGGGGAGCAGAGAGAGAGAGAGAGAGAGAGAGGGGGTGAGGGTGGAGGTGGATGGCGGCCGGGCAGGATGTCAGGGAGGTCCACTTGGCCATGAAATTAAAAAGAGAATGCAACGTGATACAAGGAAAATAAACAGAGAGAAGGGCCTCCCTGGTTGGGTTTTAAACAGCCGGCGTGATTATTGAATTGCGTTGATTGTTTCCTGGCTCGCCGTCTTAAAAAAGAAGACGACCAGAGAACTTGGACGAGCAGAAACCAATAAATTCTAACGTCCTTATGATTCAGTAGAGGTCAGAGTGTGTCCTCTGTCCGTCTACAAGTTAAACACGAGTCTTCACCACGTAACATTTACTCAACCAGTATTTATTTTTCCGTCCAGAATACATAAAATAAAATATATTTGCAGTTCGACTGGTACTTTTCCTCTATTCGAACGAGAGCTGACTGTAAAACCTTGTCACACTCATTGTAAATGAATTCCAGAAAAGACAGCGACAGCTTTTTTTTATCCATCACGTTGAGGCAAAGACGATTGATGCCGCAGAACCGACGATAAACAGTTTCTGTAATTGACCAGAACAGGCTAATGCTTTTCAGCATATTGGGTATTTCCTGTTCGACTCATTCAGTGAACTCTGACCCCCCCCACAATCATTCCCATGCTCCCTGTGTGGCGCTCAGCTCCGGCTGTCCCAAGGTGCCTCAGTGGTTCCATGTTATTTGTGAAGAATCAGACGAGTGTGGAGACACTTGAAGTGTAAAATCCAAAAGTTTGATGGTTTTAGAGAATTCGGAAAATCCATATTTTGATTTGTCTGATTCCCCTAAAAGTTTATGTTCATGTCATGTTCTTACATAAATGTTGAATTTAACAAATATAATGATGACACTGAAACAAAGTTGTGGAAAATTGACTCATGAACATGAACTGGAGGTTGAAACTAACTTGAGTTCAGGTCTCGAAAGCACAGAAATGGGTTTCACATCCTAATGAAAGGACACTTAGCTCTCGGACTCTCTGACACGTGTCCAGTCACGACCCGTGTCTCGCTCTCCTTAGCGTGTCGGCACGGCCCTGAGCTGCAGGCAGGATCATTTCCCAACATGCATCAGTTCTCCCCCGTTAGTTAAACAGTGTTTATGCTGCATTTTAACAGTTGGAACCCTGTTACGTTCCCGGGCCAGCAGTAGGTAAAGGTACAGGTGGCGGCCGCTGCTGCTGCTAAATAATGGTGGTTCATTGTGAATTGAAAAAACATTTCCAGCATCAGGCGACATACGTCCAAGAGAAGGTGGAAGAATTCAAATCCATCTGTTAAAACGAGGGAACCGAGCGAGAAGCGTTTATGATCAGTAAAAACCGTGTATTGGAAAAATGAGCTTGAATCCAGGAACATGAAAACAAACTGTGGCAGTGTTCTCTGCCCATATTGGCAACGTCAGCATACGTTTATTTGTAGCTGGCAAATGTGAAGCGGTTCAGTTGTGCAGTATTAAAATCCCAACAAACTCCCCACCCTCAACGTGCTCTCATTGCTCGGCTACGCATCACGTCTCCCCCCCCCACCCCCTCGTCTGCAGCTCAGTTTTTCCCCCTCTGGACATTTCCAGCTCTAAGGGGGTGTAATTTTATGAGCCGACCTGCATATGCACCTCTACAAAGCATCTCGAGAGCTGCAGATCTGACAGCTCTTTCCTCCACCAGCGATGTGATTGACTGATGTCAGTCTGGACCCTTTTTTTTCTTTTGGGGGAGGGGGGGGTTTGCAGCTTTGCAACCGGGGGGGGGACTGCAAGAATCCAGGTCAGCAGCATCACAATGAAAGTCTGGAAGCTGTAAAGTAAAAATAGAGACGTTATAAAAGCAAATGTATGACATGTGTCTCAGGCTATAAAAGGATATTGAGGTTGTGACACGATGAAGTTACGACCGTTCAAAGGATGAAATGAGTTTAGATAATTATCTGACATTGAGATATTTCAACGTTAGAATTTGTATTATTCATTATCCCGAGGGAATATACTATATGAGAGAATACTCAGGACTTCCAGACCCTTGCAGTTTAAATTCCTGTCATCAGGATGTTTAATTACCTGAGTCACTCATTGACTTGTTGATCGGGCTGGATGAACATTTAATCTGCCACTTCTACTTTGAATGACACCTACAAGTAATTGAGTTATTCAAAACTTCACACAATCGCCGACGAAGAAAGAAAAGCTCAAATCACAGCCAAGTCAAGCGAAGCTACTTTTTTTTTTTTTTTTTTTTTGCACGCTCGAGTTAAAACATTTGAAAAGCCGAAAGCTAATCAACGCTGAGAGTGAAACTCTCCGGAGACCGTGATCCTGTGGCCAAAGTCAAATTCGCAGCATTCCCAGTGCGATGGCGGTCGTTCTGCGGAGTCTCTGGTAGCTGCTGGTGTAGATGATGAATGGATGGATAATTTAATAAGTTTAGTCAAGTGAATATAAAGTAAAAAGTGGAGTATTATCCTCTGAGTTACTGTAAAGGAGTATAAAGAAAACCATTAAATGGAAAACCGTTACTTCCCAGCACCGGGAGGAATACATACATATAAAGTGTGAGACTTTGCACACGGTGTATTCATGTCATGCATTTGTTCACACATGTGCGTGAGAAGTCTCCGCAGGGCTTCCTCCGGACTTTACTGCAGCACGCTGCACAGTCTGGTCACATATGCCAGCCGTGAGCGCCGCAGCTCCCCCGCTTGCACCATGACACAAGAATTCACACTCCGCTTCCACCGAGCTTCGCCATCGACAGCTGCACTTTTAACAAGAGCTCCGAGATTCAATTACTGGCCGGTTTCTGCTCTGGAACCTCATCAGCTGAGCCGCACAGGAAATTGCCTCTCGCACCGTAGAGGTGGTAACCGGTTGGCCGGACTCTGAGGGGGGAAAATGTCCACACATTGTTCCTGCGTGCTTTTTATTATGTTGTGAATTGTTGGCAGATTGCATAACGGCGAGCTGGATGCGTAGCCGAGCTCCGCCGGGTACAGTTTCTGCAACATAAAAAGCGTTTGCCATGGAGCTGGTGTGTTTTAGAGCTTTTTCATCCGGCAGCCAGGGAATGTTTTCAGTCACGGGGCAACGAGCGAGACATTTTTGTCCAATTTTTCTGTCGTAAAGACGTGAGCACAGGAGAGTTTCAGTCTCTCGCTCTCTGGCCCCCGTCTCCCTTTTCTTCCTCCCACCTTCCGGCCCTCTCTCGCTGCCTGGTTGTAATTCAGGCTGAAGTGGTCCAGCTCCCACTCCTGTCACTCTTCTACCCCGAACGTAATAATTGTCTGACAGCTCGAGTATTCGTTCCACCGCAGCTTTGGCAACGGACCGAGACTCTGAATCATGGTGAAAATTCTGCAATAACATTTTCATGGAAATCAAGTTGTTAGGCTTTTTTTCTCTATCCGAGTATATGGCTGTAAAAATATTTTCTTCAGCTGGCATTTCGCTGCCATACGAGATTATTCCAATGACATGGGAATATTTGGCCCTGATTTTATTTGCTTATAACTTCGGAGATGGAGGAATTGGCTTGTTCTCCTCTGCCCGGAGGTGTTTTCAAGTCTTTTGAGGAAAGGCCAAGTCGAGTCTGTCAGAGTAAGTCAAGTCTCGGGACTTTTTTCAAATGGCTGGAGCCATTCTGTCAAAGCAGCAACATTTTCATAAATATTAAAGATCCAGAGCAGCGGAGGAGCTTTTCAAATCAGTCTTTAAGAGCTAATATTCGTGATTTAACACAGATCAGACTTCAGAATATCAACCGGATAAAACTCTGACTTTACAGATGTTGGGAATGAAAGTGAGTGTGACAGTGTGAAAATCCATGAATCCAGGACAATGTTTGGACATGGATTCACAAAATGTACAGACTTTAGTGCATATCTGAAAGCAGCTTATGAATGACCCACAAATGTATATATATATATATATATTTTAATATTTCCTTATGTTTATATTGCATTTACTTATTAGTTTTTCCTGCTGTTTCTTATTTTTAACATATAAATGTAGCACTAATAAAATCTAATCTTATTTTAACCTGAGTGCTAAGCAAAATCAAAATATTATTTCTCCCACCGACCGGGATAATTATTTATATAATATAATCAAACCACATTTATGAATGCATATAGAGGAAAAGTTCCAGTTTTACTTTCATTAATAAAAACCATCATTAGACTTGTAAATCTCTCTCTTCTGCTGACCACCCTGAATAACGGGGGGATTTCGTTGGTGCAGCAGAAATAAGTGCTTGAGGTTTCATTTCTCGCACCGTGTGGCAGCACCTTCTGTAAATCTCTCCCGATGAGGCCGTCAGCTTTAGCGCCCAGAATGTAATGTATATAAAAACGTGCTGGTAATTCATAGCTGTAACATTTTGCTTGGGAAACCCGGAGAAATGCGGAGCTGCTTATGCGAGTGTCTGCATTTTAAGGTTCGTTCCTGACACTTTGTTGGCAACCGGCGACCGAGGGAGTGAATGAAACTCTTTGGGCACGGCCTTGAGTTTTCCGTGAGAGGGAAGTGCATCAAGTTATTGGTTTCCTTTTCCACGCTCACCTCACACACAGTTTGGCCGCGTCCCCTCCAGGATAAATGTGGATGTTTTATTCATTCTGACTCGCTCGTACGATGTGTATTTCGTTTGGTCAGTTGTGCAAAAAGACTTAAAAATATGTTGGTAACAGATCTGTTCTCTCAGGCCACAGGACACGGAGGAATAAATTGTTAGAAGCCATAATGAATAGTTTAAAAACCTTTAAAGGCCGAACCACAAGTGGCTCTCAGACCCTGAGAGGTTTCAACCGTGTCACCACTTTAAAACGAGACATTTTCAAAATGTGTCGCCATGTTCAAGTCGTAAAAGACTGATGCCAAACAGGAGAGTTTTCCTGCGGACGTGTCTGTGATAACCATCAGTGACGACGCGAGCGCCGGACTGACAGCGGCTCCAGAGCCTCCAGCTCACACATCACGGTGTCAACACAGCGAGTCAAGAGCGGAAGCACATTCCTTCCCCAGAAAACTGCCTCCAGTTCCCCAGCATGCAGCGCTGGTGAGTCGGCTGCAGAGTCTCTGCCATCAGGGAGCCGTGTGATTGAGCGTCGGACGGGTTAATTGTGATTACCGAGGTCAGACCTTCCTCTGGATCAGGACGTGTCCCGGACATCAATCATCGTCCATCACCGGCCTCTCATCAGCTTTCACTTCCTGACTCAGTTGGCAGCTCTGTAACATGAGAGAACACCCGGGTGATCTGTTTTCTTCTTGTTTGATATTAAAGAGCTGTTTGGTGGTTTCCATGTTTGAAACCAAAGGGCTGAGTTTACAACGCTCTCTCTCAGTCCCACTGGAAACAACCCAAAGACACATGATTCACTTTTAAAACTGGAATGTAACTAAGAAGAGTGAATGCGTCCACCGCGGCCCGACAGTCTGATCCTGCGCCCGGCCTCCCGGTGTAAAGTCCAGAGAAGTCGATGCGAGAACACGGCAGGAGATCCTCACAGCGGGGAAAGAAGCAGACGCAAAAAGAAAACAAATACCTCCGGACGAAGGAGACACCAACAAAGACGTCGAGACGGTTTGTGCTGATAAAAGCTGACGTCCATGTGCTGGAAACAGAATCACGTGATCTCCACAGTGAAGTGAATACCTCACATCCTGCCTCCGCCTGCTGCTCCACCCGATTTGTTGCTGTTGTGATAACGTCGCTGCAGAGAATTTTGCATTTTGCATTTTGCATGCCAGAAAGCAAAATGTGGAGAAAGTCCGAACCAAGTTCTCCGGAGTTCGTCTGCAGGACATGTTTCTGAAAACAGCTCTCAGCCCTGGAAATATTGAATGTTTTCATCAGGATCCATCAAGTGTTATTAGTGAAACTGGTGGAAATGTAAAAAACCTCTGTCTCGCTCCATGTCCCGTCCTTCAGGGTGTAGAAATAGTTTTATCTTGAACTTGTTTTCAGTTTAATGCTCAAAACTAAAATCATCACTGTTACAACAAAGAACGAAGCATTGTAATTGAATTGGGGCGATCCCAGGTTCTGGATCCCAGATTGGATCAGCTGGAAACTTTTAAGTTTTTCATTTCAAAATGTTTCGTCAAAATAAAATGTGAACACGGAAAATCCCATTTGAATTCAGTTCATCTGCTTCAACTCGGTTTGGGCGCTGCTTCGTATTGATCACATGTGGAGTCCATGAAAGGCTTCAGTCTCGTCTCAGATCGATGGCGTGGAGGAGTCAAGGTTAGCGTGTTGTTGTGTCTGTCTCTGTGAAGTCACTGACCGCACAGCATCGGCCTGCGTTCACCTCAGTCCCGGTGAGGAGGAGGAGGAGGAGGAGGAGGAGGAAAACCCAGAAACCCGCCGATGGAAGCAGCGATGCCACGAGCAGGGCGGAGACAGAGCTCGTACTTTCGTGACTCCACGGAGAATAAATGCATCAAACGTCAGTGCATGAATGGACATTGTGTGAATAGCATGTGGAGGCGTGTATGTGTGAGGTCTATAGCAATGCATTATGGGGCTGAAACATCTGTCTCTGAACCAACAGCCCCATATAGACGCATTCTAGTACATTTACACTCAGACCTTCTTTTACATTGTAGACTTTGGCATCAGTCCAAGTCTCCGTCTTTCAGTTTTTACTCATAAATGTCTCTCCGTCCACACAGTGCCAGTGGAAAATGATTTTTTTTTTTTTTGTGTGTGCTGAATTTGTGGCAGCGACTTGGAAAACAAACAAAAGACTGATCCTGTTGAACCTGGACTGAAACTCTCACCGTTTAGCGCGATAGAAACAGACTTCAGACGTCGCTTGGCTCAATGTGAGAGAACGAATCTGGAGTACTGTGAATTATTTGGGCAGGTGTGCGATCAAATGTGATTTAAATACAGCTGGGACGTATCGATGTCGGTCTCCTGCTGCGTTCTTTACATGTGACAGAGGACACACTCCAGAAAATATCCAGAAAATTGGGTTTGGAGGTATCAGATTTTAGAGGTTGAAGAGACTTTTTTGAACTTTTATAAAACTCAGCGTCTCCTCAGCAAAGTTTGTTGAAAAAGGCACAAAAGAATGAAGTGTTTCCCTGACCCTTGCTGTGTCTCTCTCACTGCTGGTTAAGGTTTTAAACTGCAGGTTTTATTTTTTAAATCAAACAACCATCGTGGGGCAGTTCTAACGTAGCGGCACTGGATGTTCAGATTTACTGGTAAATGAGACCCAACGCTGCTTCGTTAATTAGCAGCACCTAGAGCCTAGAGGTTGTTCCAAGGTTGAAAAAAGAAAAAACAGAAAAGAAAATTCAATATATCGGCTCTATTCCCGTTCTTCCAATAAATGTCAGAGCAGCCGCAGGAGCCCTGAGAGGACGGAGGGGGAGAACAGTGGAGGCCTTTGAATTTACAAACTGCAATATCTGTGTTCTTCACACATCCAAAGTAAACACGCTGTATTTTCTTAACGCAGCATTACCTCAGGTTTTCATGCCGTTCAAACTTTTTTTTTATTTTGCATCTCCAGGAGGGAGGGAGGGAGGGGGGGGACAAATAATCGTCCTTTTCTATTTAAACGACAACAGTTTCCCTATTATTGGCTGGAAATTAATTGGGCACTATGGGCTGGTGGAATGAATAGAGCTTTGATTGGTTTAACTGAATACATGAGGTCTTGGTCAAGCCTGCGATGAGTCTCTTGGAGAGCGACCAAGAATGAAGTTATGGGCTCTGAGTGGGGGAATGACAAGTATGTGCAGAGAGAGAGAGAGAGAGAGAGAGCAATACAGAACGCTGGATAAAAATGTGCTTTAAAGAAAAAAACACTGTATGGCCACAGAGAATCCTGTCCTCCACACAGAGGACGTTTTGTCTCCAGATAAAAAACATGGCTGTGTAGCAGTCCTCGTTGTTGCTGTGAATTTAAACAGTTTTAGCTGCTGCAGCCTCGTCATCAATCATCGCGGTTTCTGTCCCGGTTGACTTGTCGACATTAAATGCATTTCACCAACACGTGTTTCAGAGTTTCACCGAGTGCAGCAAACACGCTGGGAGCAGCTGCTGTGTCCGAAACACAATGGAAGAGGAGAAACTCCTGCATCTGTTGATACTGTTCTCCGGTAACAAGGGAGGATACCATTCTGTGCAGCCAGTGTAGAGTCCCTGCAGAAAACCCAGGCAAATACAACATGCTAAAACAACATGCAGCAGAACATGCTAAAACAACATGCAGCAGAACATGCAAGTACAACATGCAGCAGAACATGCTAAAACAACACGCAGCAGAACATGCGAGTACAATGCTTCATATGGATGAGATCAGTGTCTTTTAATCCATGAACGTGTTTCACAGAGATCTATGATGAAAAAGTTCTAACGTGTGTCATCATCACTCCGGTCCTGAGCTGCGTATGTTGTCAAACACCAGACTTTAAACTTACACAGTCAAAGTCTCGCCGCAGGCTATGAAAAACACCAGGCCCCTGACCACAGTATCCACTGCAGGTCCACCCAGGATAAAGACATGTAATTAGCAGATGCCCCGGATAGTGCAAGGTCAATCTAAGGGCCACCTGGGATATCTCACACGCTGGGAACGGCAGCGAATGTAGCTCATCTTAATTTAGACTCGGAAAACGGAGCAGAGCCGCGATGCGTTTTACTGCAGTCATCAATTCCTGTTTTTCTATAAACCTTGACTCTGTCCAGACAGTTTTATCCACGGCAGTGAATCTTCTGGCTTTTGATGAGCTTACCATCCGACGTGTGACGATGTGTTGACGTTGCTTCTTACGGCCAGACATGCACGTTGATAATCACGCAAATAAATGTACCATCTTCATGCAGGAGTGAGGCTCCGACATGTTGGGCTGCAGGGAGAAATGTGCCGAAAGCACATTTAGCACAATATAAGGAATGGAGCGGGACACTGGTGCTGATGTCATTGATGGAGTGGAGACCCCCGCTCGCCGCTGCAGGCCCAGATGGTGTGTGACCTGACAAATAGGGGTCGCTGGAGGTCAGGAGGGCAACTGCAGGGTAGCTGATCGGCGTGGGTGGTACGAGTTTCCTCTGCAGGGCGACGTTACTACGTGATGCTGCAGCTTCAGTCATTCTGCACGTCAACATTTCAAGCAGAAGTTAGTTTGAACTAGTTATTACGATGATGAATGTGCGAATAATAACACAAGCGTGGTTTTTAGAAATGTGCAAAACATGTGCTCTCTTTAGGCCAGAGGGAAATTTATTCATGGAATTCTGTTTTCCATTTTGAAATGTGTTTTATTAGAAGTTATATCACTTTATAAACCTACTTACGTCTGAGCTACAGGAAAGAAACAGATCTGTGCTCGAGGATTCTTCTGAGAAAACCTGGTCGTTCACCCAAAAATAACTCAAACTACAAATTAGTTGTCAAAAGCAAGAATCAATATGACATCAGATTTATTAAAAATGTATTCAGAACAAGTAGCATCCTGGTAAACAACGTCCACAACGTCCACAATGGCGAGAAAAAGTACTTGAAGCTTTAGAATAAACCATAAACTCTCAACTGGTGCATAAAGAAGGGTTCAGTTCCCGACGTCTCTCTGAACGTCTGCCTCCACAGGAGTAACTCCCTCCCTGACGCCGCTCCTCCTCATCGACCTTTCACCGTTTCTCACACTTAATCCAAATAATCCGTGTTGCATTATCTGGCGGCCACTGTGCATTAGCTTAATCCAAACGCTATGACTCCAACCTTTTATCATCCTCTTCATATAGTTTGCATTAGATGCTTTTAGAGGCGGCTTTCAACACCTGCACGTCTTTTTTCCATTTACACTCTTGTCTCGTGCATGTCCTGTTCCCCTCTGCTCTCTCCGCGAACATTTAGGTCGGCTTGTGCAAACAGATGCTATCAGCCGTACCCAGTGTTTTGCCTTGGTTCCATTAGCCGGTGCACATGGCCGCTTCGAGACGAAGCACGTCACCGGCTGAGAAACGCTGAACCGCCTTGATGGAGCGGAGACGTAACAGCTGAGACTGAGCGCAGCGTTTGTCCATTCACTTCTTTTAAAACTGAGAGAGTATTTTGTCGAACCCAAAACATTTTCAACATGTGTTCAGATAAAACCACGTCTCCAAAGGTTGGATCTTCAGAAACTTCCATGATGAGGAGGATGAGACTGCAGCTCAGAGTTGTGCACAACAAGGACCTTTGCTGCGTGCTTCCTCTGTTTCCTGTCACTGATTCAAAAGAAGTATAAGAGCCCCAAATATAAAGATATATTAAAAACATTAACCAGTAAAAAAACAAGCCAATGAGAGAAACATGAGAACGTTTTCAATTATCAAACATTTCTGAGACAAACAATACAATAAATATTCCAAGAATTGATTTAGTAATAATGTCATGATGAAACGATCCTCATGGAAATGTGTAGTTTTTGTGCAGAAACATAAATAAATAGACTCGATCCCATTAAACCTCTTTGTGTCCACATCTCCGATGACTCCACTCTCACTGACGAAACCCGGAGATGAGCGTTCAGCTCCATCAATCTTCACGAACAGGAGTGTTGAGTGAAAATATTTCCCAGCTGTTTATGCTTCCCCTCATTTTTCTCCCGACTGCACAAGCAGAGGATTAATCTCATGAAAAACAAGGAACAACCTTCTCTTTGTCAGCCGTGAAACAGCCGGGTCGACCTCCGCTGTGCTGTTTGTTGCTCATTTGCTGAGGACGGATTAACTTGGAAACGGCATTTGACTCGTTCTGTAAACTCCGGGCCGCTCTGATTAGCACGGCACGTTTCCCGGTTTAAGTTTGCGGAGCGTGTACGAGCGGAGGACGAGAGCGGAGGGGTCAAGTGGGCCAATAGCAGGTGGTCACCAGATTTGTGAATGAATTCAGCCGTTCTGCTGAGAGTGAAGAGTTTTCATGTCGGACAAGTTTGAAACTGGTGACGAAGGAAAGTGGAGTTTGTTGCATTGCAAAAAAACCCCAAAACAAAACAAGTTGTTTTTGTTGTTTTTATCAAATCTGTATCTATTTAATTTAGTTTTATTCTTCTCCTTCTCATTTACCACACAGCCCTGTGGTTGTTTTAAAATGTGCTTCATTTATCGATTCAACTTGACCTGACCTCCACGCGGAGAAAGCTTTCGTTCTTTTATTTGTGTCGGCTGCAAACACATAATGACGGAGAAGCTTAGTCTCTGTCCGCTCGTCCTCTGGTGACCAGTGTAAACGATCGCACCTTCTGATAATGTGTTGCTCAAACTAATATCTGAGACTCTTCCTCTGCTGCGTCCTCCAGCACTTTCCCAGTTCGAGTGATACTGTGGTAAACCGCCCTGCAGCCTCAGGAGCAGCCGTTAGCCGCTCTGTGTTTCCACAGGGCAGGTTTAGAGAAGTGCCATGTGATGGATCAGCAGTTTGGAGAATTAACCACTAACCGGCCCGGATCTCTTTTGCTCAGCTGTCCCTCTGGGATCAGAGTTCAACACGTGGCCCGACACCTTGATGTGCACGTACAGTCAGATCCTCCACCGAAACATAATGCTGAGCTGACTTTAATCTACCGGCTTCATCTTATTTTATTTATTTACTTTACTGTGTTTTATTCTATTGTTGTATCTTTATTGTTACTTGCACAAAATGCTCTACAGCCTCTAAATAAAGTTTGATTTCATATTATTCGAGTTCAATCACATGGTTTGTGTTCACATAAAACTTATTCATTACATTTTTCTGTACATCATTTTTGGATACTCTCTAATATTGTCTGCTGCATCCTGCAAAAATACACAATACAAATAATATTGGTGATGGCCGGTCCCTTGCTCAAAGGCTGTTGAAATACTTGTTCACTTGCTGGAAATGAAACCGCAGCAGCTGTTGAGCAATAATCTGCCCTGGTAGAATAGAGCGGAGCTTCGTCGCTCACTCAGCTCTGACCTCTCTCTGGAGGAACTCACGTTGTTCCACTACAATCTACAATATCTTCTCTGCAGCACATACATCATCTGCTCGACACTGAGGTTATCAGGTTTGTGAGCCAACCGAACCTTTGGCTCGCACAAAGCTTTCACAGCGAAGTGTTCCCAGGTGTAACTGGAATAAACTCTGTCTCTGTTTTGGTTGGCGACGGACTGGATCCCTACCTGAAGCTGTTTACTCAGAGGATGAAGGAGGAGCCTCTGGCCAGAAAGATGCTCCTCTGATTTACATCCCTCACACCGGCCATAACCTCGATTTATTCCCCTCTTTCCATCCAACGGCAATTAGCTCTGACATTTGTTTTTGCATCAACATTCCAAGGTTGACAAGTTCCTTCCCTCAAACTGAAAATCCAGTGGCTGTGTGTTTGTGCCACCGTTTCCCACGCTGCCTTTTGCTTTCACGGTTGCATGCGATGTTTAAAAAAACGTGCACACCGTTCGCACACACGGTCAACAGAGTGTGTCATCCCCAGACGGACGCAAGCTGAAAAACACATGGTTGCTACGCGCCAGGCTGCAGCTCGGTGAAGTAGCACCTTCATGCTCGCTCTCTCCGACTCTGCAACACGCACTGAAATGTGACGCACAACTGCAAACCAACAAAACCCCCTGAGTCTGACGTTGGATTTCTGCTCACAAGCTGACACCTACTGAACACACAGGACGTCTCAGAAGTTTGTTTTGGTCGTAATCGAAATCTGAGCAGCGTGAACATTAACAGAATTATATCTGAGCTGAGTTTTATTTTTTTCCATTATGAGCAGGAGCTTGAATTCTTTGGTTTCAAAATCTCTCCACATTTCCTGACCTAGATTTTGTGAGACTAAAGAAAGATGTGATGACAGTGTTTGCAAACTAAAATGAGTCGACTGTTATAACAACAGCAGATTCTACAGGATGCAAAAGTGTTCAGAGGGGAAGAGGAACAAAAAAACCTCCAACTTATTCTCACAGAATAAATTTGATTTACAAACGAGCCACATATCAGTGCAGAACTGTCTCCTCACTTCAGTTACACGTTTGATCAATTTTAATATAAAATATATACAACTTTTAAATCAAATCAACAATGCCCCATTTAACTTCATCATTTTATAATGGGAATCGTCAAATTCCAGTGTCAGTTCATCATTAAGATGAATTTAAAAAATCTTTTTGACGAATGTGGTAAACCCAAAACTTTTTATTTATTCTGTTTGTGTCAGTAAAAACCACAAAGCAAACATTAAGGAGTAAACCGTAGATTGTGTTGTGTTGTGTAACAATGGTTGGTTGTGGAGCCCCGCTGTAAAATCTCTGGATGTCCGACTGCACATGAAGACCTCGCTGATTCCCCCCGTAGGTGAAACATCCCTTTGAGTCAGACTTCCTCCTGAGACGGTGACGGTGCGTGAACGTTTCTGCTTCAGTCATACATGTGCGTGTTGTGTCCCACAGCGAGAGGTGTCACTTTCTACACAGGTAACGTCTGCGGTGGCTTTGTCTGCTGACAGACGGAGCAGCGACAACACGGCAGAGAGATTGGCATCCGTCACCCCCTTCCCCCCTCAGGCGCCGAGACGTCGCTGGATCCTTTAAATTCCTCGTCCTATCAGAGCTGCCTTGCGTGATCTTCTTCCGAAGCTGGTTTCTGTCTTCTGATTGGAACGCTTTTGTCATCGGGGGGGATGTTTTCAAGTAGCTGAAAGGACGCGTGTGCCAAGATACTGTTTGGAGATTTTATACGTCTAAAATAGTTTGTGCCTTTTTTGTTTTCATAGACTTAGAAGTAGTTGACGCCAACGTAAGAGTTCTGACTCAAAAAACAGTTTTGGTGTTTTCTTCTCCGTCAAATAACAGACACACACACACACACACACACACACATGCACACAAATCTGAAAGTTGAGCAGTAGATTCCTTTCACGACAATCGGACCTGCCTACAAAGTCGGATCAAGCAGATGGTAAGTGCTCGGAATAAAGGGCATGAAACTAAATCTGTGGGGCACCTGCACGGCAGCGGCCAGGCCTCCAGTGAAAACCAATACCGTCTCTACAAATGTGACCAGGAAACCAGAGCACTAATAGCCCCCTGACAATGGCCGGACTGGGAGAGATCTGCTTGGCCTCGCTCTCTTTTGCACTCGGCATGAATGAGGTCATTATGGATTTTGGAGTGTAGCTGTAAGGATAACATCTGTACGGACACGGACTGACGGAGCCGTATGAACATTTGAAGCTTCTGCGACCTGAGTTTTAACTTTATTCTCCGTACTTTTCATTTATTTCCAGGTTGAATGTTGTGGACTTCATCCTGAGACCCAGTTTTCACCGCTGAGCTTCACGGGGACAAACAACTGAGCCGCTTGACGGCACAGAACAGAACGGATTTGTTCAGGGTTTCTGTTGACGGCAGGTAGAGGGAGAGTAAATTGGGCTTCGTGCTTCTCACAGCAGGCTCAACAACAATCCTCCGCCATTACGTAATTGCAGCTGTTCCGCAGACCCACCACGCGCCTCCGAATTTGAACCATCAAGGTTTAGCTCATCGGTCTGTGGGAACCCTGACCCGACCACTGCTTTCCATCCTAAACGCACTGATAATCAGATAACCAGCAACAAACAAGAATGACCCAGAACATGATGTCGACACTCGTCACGACATTCAGCTTTTCCTGCTTTCTTCTTCTTCTGCAGAGCTCATGCTTGGGCCACTGTTCATCAACGACCTCTGGTACATTTAAAGGTGCAGTGTGTAAGATTTAGCTGAAAGGATCTATTGGCAGAAATTGAAATTCAAATCATTCTGGTGATGTTTTTCCTCTAAAATGTATGAATTGTTTTTTTCCTGTTTGGAAGGGGAGGGGTGAGGTGAGGGGTGTTCAGCTGCAACGTGACCCTTCACCACTAGATGTCACTAAAGTCTACACACGGATCCTTTAAATTCAACAACTGGGACTCGTCAACGCAGAAGGATTCTCCAGTTCAGTTTCTTTGTACGAGTCCTGAGTAGAGCTTCACTGAACAGCTCCTCGTGCAGCAGCGGTGGCTGCAGGTTCCAGCGGCAGGTCAACCAGCATCACCACAGGCCAAGACAGCCGCCCCTTCACAAACAGCGGGTTTAACACAAACAATTCAACACAAAATAAAACATCGACACATTTTCACTTCATCCTGCTTCAACAGGAAGTAAAGAACTGTTCGGTTTGATCAAGCTCCTGGTTTGTATTTGATCCTCTAAGAATAGAAGCTGTGCAGAATCACGCTGTGTAAATAAAACTGACTTTATACATGAACTAAATTTTGACCTAAATCTATTATTAACCTCCGTCTCTCTGCTCATCCATTTATCCACATCTGTCTGATACTCTACTCCCTTTTAAACAGCCTATAATTAATTCATTCACATTTCACACACAGGCAGCGCGTCAATTATGCGTCCGGGCTCCCGGACCACTCCTCGCCATTCAGCCCGAGCCCCCTCAGAGACGAGCACCTCGGGCTTTAGTCCTCATTCTGTCCACAGATTTGCAAAAGACACAGACCCATATGCCTCGTTGTGCGCTGGATTAGACCTGCCTCCATTCAGCCAAACCTTGAGAGTAACCCCTCGGCCGCCTCTCCACCATTGGAAGCAAACCAATTAGAATCAATTGGCTGTATTCTCTGGGGTGATTAGCATACATGCTCCACTCGTGGGGCTTTGACAGTTATTGAAGCTGTCCGGTTTGAGTCCCGTCTGTACGGCTGCTCCGTCGCCTCGCTGATAATAATGAGGACTAATGAGCTGGTCTGAAATGGGAAAAGTACGAACGGGCCACGGATCGATGTCATAAATGTGTGTTTTCACTGATGGGATTGTGAAAGCTTGAGAGGGAGAGACTGAATTAATGGTTTTCCTCTGCTAGAAAATATGAGAAACACGATCTCGCTTAGAAGTAAAGGACATAATGATATACATACATTAACCTTTAAATCATAAAATAAAATGGCAAATGTACATTAAATATACAAATATATGACAATTTATTAGTTCGGTATAATTCAATATTTCAGAATTGTTGTAAAGAAATGAAAGAACAGAAGCTTTATCCAGATAAAAGTGCTTTTTAATATCTTTTAACGTGATTGTCTGATACATAAGCAACTGCTTATGTTTTTAAAGATAATTTTTAATCAAATAATGGATTAATTATGTAGAAGTGAAGCCGGGATGATTGCATCTTCACCGTTCCAACTTCTCTTGGAGAGATTTTCTGCTCGACATTTTTCTCTAAATCTGTTCTCTTCAGCTATGGATAAATGTCATTAAATGCTAAACTGCCAAAGGGTAGTAGCAGGAAAACCATTAACAACAATGAGCGGATAATTAAAAGACAATATGACTTCCACTGAATACGAAATATGCCAGTAACACACTAATCAACTAAAATGAGGAGCCTTCTCGTTCGCTGGGATCTGTGTTGGCTGATAATGTGGATCCAGTGGCCTCTGGCATGAACGCAGGCAGAACGAATGACAGGCGTCCTCCAGAGGAATGTCCGATGGATGTTTTCCAGCCGATCTTCATTAGCCGCCATCCAGCTGAAACATCTGTCACTGGAGTGCTTGGCACCGACCCATGGTAATTAGTGAGCTGCTCGCAACAGGTTCTGCCGGAAGATAAACAAGAGGCGAGCGGAGCCGAGGACGCGGACAGAGCAGCTCTGCATGGAGGAGGCAGGAGGGAGCTTCAGCAACACACACACACTTATGAATGTAAGACTACATGCCTGCAGTGTGTATTATAATGTCAAAACATGTGTGACTGAATTCTAGTTATAAATATTGTGTATTTCTTTTAATTATCATTTTTGCCTCTTGAGCACTTTTTATGAAAATGAGCCACTTAAATAAAATGGATTATTATTATAATAACACAACATGTAACTTGGTATTGTAAATATAAAGCACATGAGTAAAGTACTGTTACTGTTTCTGAAAAACAAAACCTTTACAGTATTTGGAAGTCAATCAAATTTACTGACGGAGGAATGTGTGTCTGGATTCTCCCACCACATCGACTTCTTTGTCAGTTTTCCCTCCATTGGTGTTTCCCTCTTCGGAAACAGTCACACAAAGAAGCATTGGAGCGGGACGAGAGGGCAGCTACAAACCAAAAATCCCCCCACGCACACACACACGCACACACACACACACACACACACACACACACACACACAGACATTAGAAACGTCTTAAACGATCCATTGTGAAGTGCCACATACCTGAGGTGAAAGTGAAATGGATGTCTGGATCATTCTGGACTTGGACTTCAAATGAAAAGAGTTTTAATATGTTGCAATGAATGCTTCGATGTTAGAAATGTGCAAACACCACTTGGAATATCTTGGCAGGTTAAAGAGAAATGTAAAAATGGAGCTCAGGTTTTGAGAAACACTTAAGTTGTTTTTGCAATCGCAATGGTGACGCTATTCTATTTCCACTTTAATTTAAAAAAACTAATCAAACCAAGATATCAACATTATCTGCTCCTCTGATAATTGTCAGTCATTTTGCACATCCAGTGTTTAAACACATTTACAAAGTTGTATTTTATGGGCTCGTTCTCTGAGACCTGCTTTGTGGAGTTTAATGTGGTGACACTTTACAAAATAAAAATTGGAATAATCGTAGATTTGTTTTAAAACATAAGACGCAGAAGTTTGTTATCACACAGAGAACACGACTGACCACAACAATTACCATCCAGTCCCACTCTGTGAGTCCAGCAGGAGAGGGATCAGTGTTTTGGAAGAGACCACATACGTCTCTGCAGAAAAAGAAGCCAGAGCTTCCCGCCCCCAGGCACAGGAAGCCTTCATCTTAAATAAACAAAGCGTGGACTGATGGAAGATCCTTATCGAGATACGCACAGTCGTACACAAGGAAGAGACAAAAGCAAACAGAAAAAAGGAGAAATGCCACACAGTTTAGTGCAAGCAGACACACGCCCTGACCTCCTCCTCGCTAAATAATCAGCTGAGGAATCTGCGGGACAAATCTCAGCTCTCCTCGAAGCTGAGATCAGCGGGAGCCATTATTTTAAAATCTGCTCCGTAAATCTAGGAGGAGGGAAACAGCTGGACACTGGTGACGACTAAATTAAGAGATCAACATTTAAACTGCGTTATCCAGCAGCAGTGTGACGAGACAGGCATGTCATGTGACCCGTGGAGGGTTTTATCTTCACGCTGTAATGTCGTCTCTCGCTGAATCCCAGATAATGAGCGGCTCGTCCGGGCCCTTTGTATAATGTAGCCTGGTAGTTTGTTATTGCACGACTGTGATTGTGAGTAACAGCGGCTCACTCCTCCAGGAGTTTAGTCTATTCCTTCTCTCCAGCGTTGCACCGGGCAGACACCCAGATCCCTCTGATTAACTGGGACACAGGAAGCCAGCATGTAAACACACTGGGAGACAAGCGGGCTACTGTTCGGCCACTATATGTTTTGTGTGCTATTGTTTGACTTGTATCAGATGAAGTGAGAGGAGACACGAGCTGGCGGTGATGTGGGGAAGCTCTGGGCCGTTGTTACGTCATGTTAGCGTTAATAGGCTTCACACAGAAGTGTATTTCCTGAACTAGCGCCCCCTATGGGTAATAGTCACGGTTAAGAGAAATGACCACTGGTTTGAAATGGGACACAAAGAATTGTCTCAAACATTAAAGTTTTCTTGACTCCCTCCTCTGCTCACGTCATAGTTACTGCGGCCACTAGAGGGCTTTGTCACTGTAACGTAAACACGCAAATCACCCGCATCACATCCGTCCACCAAGTTTCATAGAGAGCCATCCGGACGTTTTCGCGTAATCCTACTCTCAAACAAACGTAACCTCCTCAGCGAAGGACAAAACGTCTCTCAGACTCACTGAGACATTATCCACGTGTACGTTTTACATTTAGATTATTTAGATATTATATATATTTCATTAATACCCTCACATATCACATAGTAAAACTTTGGGTCCACGTTGACAAATGTCCTGACCTGACACACTCTCACTGGACAGTCACACTCCCTCTAAAGTCTCATTTGACTAAATTCCATGAGACAGGGAGTGGATGAATGCATCTCTATACGTCCCCCCTCCCTTTCCTGTCTGTTTTCCTCTTCCTGTGTTCGACCTCCACGTCTCCTGACGCCGACAAATCCCCTCGTCCACCCGAGAACCGGCCGTTTTATTTAGGTTCACTTAAACGCACCCGGCAGATTTATGTGAGGAATCCAGTGGGTTGTTTGATTCAGGAAGCAAAGGGGGATCAGTGTGGGAGTGACACACACACACACACACACACACACACAGAGCTGTGTATACATAAGGGGGAAACGCAATACATACTCACATGTACAGGAAACACTAACCCACAAATACCTACACAACGACAGATATATTTACACAGGCACACAAACACACAGAGGAAAGTTTTGTACACAAGACGAGCTTTCACGCACACAGGAAACACTCGACCACAGACGGCCGGACACACACAGAGTCGGATCTTATGAGACCTAATGAAGTGTTCTATCAACAAGTCCAACTCCTTATTGTTTCCTTCCTGAGGTTCACCACGAACATCACAGGCCTCCCCCATCCCATGGCGGGTGCTGCTCACAGGGTTTCCAGTGGCTTGAATACCCGACTGGTGTGCGATGGCTGAGAGAAACACACGAACACACACACGCAGACATAAAGGTTGAGATAACCTCGACACATGCAGAGACACAGGACACGCTCGAAGGAACATACAAAGACACAACATGCCGTCGAAACATGCAAAGGTGCAGCCCACGCACGAGCGCTCACACGCGGCACGGAGGGGAAACCCAGGGAGGAGGATGAAGAGATTATTTTATCATCCATCGTGCCGACAGATCCTGCTGATGTGTGACCGCAAACCAAACAAGCATCAATCACTCGGCTGCAGGAGAAGCAGCACGGAGGAGAGTTTTACATGTTGAGGTCCAAACACTCAGGAGTGAGTACACACACGGCTCGGAGAGGACGTAAGTGAGGTTATTCATCAGAAAAACAAGGCGGCTGTGGATTTGACTGTGAGCTGACAGTGTCAGAGGAAATTCTCTTGTGCTTCCAAGTGGAATGTGTGTGTAGTGGTGGAGGGTATGAGATCAGACGTCGTCGAAGTGGAGTGTGAGGAAATCTTTCCCTTTGTGTGTAAGTGGACTGAACGCAACCAGCTGGTATTCACCGACCTCAGTCTGTGATGCTTACGTGACTCAAATGAAGCAAATAAGTCAAAAGAATAATGTTGGTCAGTCGAGGTGATTCAGGATCGAGTACTAAACACGGGAAGAAGCAACACACAACTCGCTGACAACACGTCGCTCCCCTCGTCTGGCTGCACATTTGTTGGCGTTGAAAACAGGAGCATGACACAAAGATGACAAACACTCATCTTTTCTCGTTCTTTGACGTCTACTACATCATCGTCCACTCAGGGCGTCTTTGCTTACTAGGGAAGTTGTGTCCAAACTCAGGGGCCACCTCCTTCAGCGTGGCCCAGGAAGTATGGGGCCTTGTAGACTGCTTGCCAACGCCATTACCTCCTCTTTTTTTTTTTATTTGACGCCCAAGAAAACTACACATCATTTAAAGCAGTGGAAGAAGAGGCAGCTGACATGGAGGAGGCTATACTGCAGCCAGGCCACTAGGGGGCGATCCATGTTTTCACTCTTGGGTGCTTTTTATTCACAGTCTTTTAATTACTTTTTTAGGCACCACCCACCCTGAGCTATAAACAACGTTTTAATTCTTTTATATTTTTCAAAAGCAAATAAAGTTTTAATTGTTCGTTTTCTCCTTCATCTTTGAGGCCTGTTATCATTTGTTTGCTCGAATGAGCCTTAAATCATTTTAATTCCTGATATGTTTAATTTCATTTTTGAGTTTTAAGCCCCGGTCACAATCATTTTAAATGTTTGCTTTTAATTAGGTTAATTAAGAGGAGACCGGCTTAAACTGATTTTTCCTCCAGAATCTCATCCACTGCAGATTTATTCCTCTGTGATCTCAGACGTGTGGTGGAGCAGTGAGGAGCAACAAGTCTACAAGTTTCATCCGAGGAAAAAACGGTCGATTGTTTTCAAGCAGGTGAAGTTAGAACATCCTCAAATGCAGAACTTCAGTCTCGGAATAATATGATCTGTGAGAATTCAGGTAAAAATATGTGGAGAATTTCATCTAAAAATATGTGGAGAATTTCATCTAAAAATCTCTTTTCTGCACGTTCCACATGACGGCCTGGATTCCTGCATGTTGTCCGGCCACAGACAACCTGATCCTGCGAGAACAGGCTGAGGGGAAGGAGTCGGCCCCCGACACGTCTCCGTGGTGAAAGCACCTCTTCAGCATCCAGCAGCTGTTCACATTTCCTGCGTATTGGATGTCGAGCGGTGGCTATCGCTCATTTGCTGGGTGCATTATCAACAGATGGACTTCCCGCTCAGCACTAATATTGGGAAACGGGAGAAATGTGGAGAGCACTGTGCACACACACGCACACCACTTTGCTTTAGCAGCTGTTACTGCTGCTCAAGAGATGCGCGTGTGTGTGTATGTGTGTGTGTGTGTGTTTGTGTGTGTGTGTGTGTGTGTGTGTGTGTGTGTGTGTGTGTGTGTGTGTGTGTGTGTGGGCCAGTTGTGTGGCAGTAGAATTCCCCTCTGACCCCCTCTCTCCCTTCTTCATTGATTCACATGGAGTGATTTGATAACCGGTAAATGTGTGACTGTCAGCGCTGTACTCTCAGCTATGAGGAAGCACTGGGAGGACGCTGTCATGTTGGATTAACTGCAGCTTCACCAGTTTCCAATTAAATAATAACATCAGGACGACTGATGAGGAGTTTCAGGAGCTTCAGTGTTTTCTGTGGGGGGGCTCCCTTTAATACAGACCTTGTAACGTTACTGGACTTTTACATTCACAACAAACATGACAGCTTTACTTTAATATAATAAAATACAGATGCGAAGCTACGAAGTCAAAAACATCTGGATCTTTTAGTCATGTCTAAATCTGTCTCTTGTATAAATGATGTTTTTAGAAACATTTACGACTCTCAGTATTCGTCTGTGTGTTCTGTCGCTTTTTATTGAGTTACTGTTGTAAGTCTCTATGACCTTCAGAACAAAAGTTATTCAAGAAAATCTTCAATTTCCAATGGGTTTTCCTCCCCAACCCTAACCCTAACCCTGGCTGCAACCCTAACCCTAATTGCAACCCTAACCCTAACCCTAACCCAGCCCTAACCCTATTCACCTTAGGGTGAATAACTCTGCGCTGCTTGCTCGAAACGGGCTGAATTTGTTGTGGGTCTGTGGCTTTTTCCCCTTTACTATGTGTGAAATGCCCGAGACGCTACGACTTTCAGAAAAAAAGTTATTCAAAAATATTGTGTACTTTTTTGTTGAGATTTGGTGGTTTGACCCCTTCCGGAGGTCATAGGAGCTCGGGGGTGGTACCAATGGATCGGGCATCCCCACATTAGTCCAGATGGAACCAACTTCCAAGTCTCTATGACCTTCAGAAAGAAGGTTATTGAAGAATATCTTGATCTCCAATGGGCATTCATCCCTAACCCTAATCACAACCCTAACCCTAACCCTAACCCTAACCACAACCCTAACCCTAACCCTCATGGCAAGCCTAACCCTTATTCACCATAGGGTGAATAACTTCGCGCTGCTTGCTCGAAACGTGCTGAAATTCGGTGTGGTCACGTGGCAGGCTACCCTTCATTAATCCCGAAATGCCCAAGTCTCTATGACTTTCAGAAAAAAAGTTATTCAAAAATATCTCGTACTTTTTTGGGGAGATTTGGTGGTTTCACCATTTCCGAAGGTCGTAGAAGCTCAGGGATGGTCCCAATGGATCGGGCATAGCCACATTAGTGGAGATGGAACCAACTTCCAAGTCCCTATGACCTTCAGAAAAAAAGTTATTGAAGAATATCTTGATCTCCAATGGGTTTTCATTCCTAACCCTAACCCTAATCACAACCCAAAAATCAAACACTGATCACAACCCTAACCCTAACCCTTCCAAAGGTCGTAGGAGCTCGGGGGTGGTACCAATGGATCGGGCATAGCCACATTAGTGGAGATGGAACCAACTTCCAAGTCTCTATGACCTTCAGAAAGAAAGTTATTGAAGAATATCTTGATCTCCAATGGGCATTCATCCCTAACCCTAATCACAACCCTAACCCTAACCCTTACCACAACCCTAACCCTAACCCTAACCCTCATTGCAAGCCTAACCCTTATTCATCATAGGGTGAATAACTTCGCGCTGCTTGCTCGAAATGTGCTGAAATTCGGTGTGGTCGCGTGGCAGGCTACCCTTCATTAATCCTGAAATGCCCAAGTCTCTATGACTTTCAGAAAAAAAGTTATTCAAAAATATCTCGTACTTTTTTGGGGAGATTTGGTGGTTTCACCATTTCCGAAGGTTGTAGAAGCTCAGGGATGGTCCCAATGGATCGGGCATAGCCACATTAGTGGAGATGGAACCAACTTCCAAGTCCCTATGACCTTCAGAAAAAAAGTTATTGAAGAATATCTTGATCTCCAATGGGTTTTCATTCCTAACCCTAACCCTAATCACAACCCAAAAATCAAACACTGATCACAACCCTAACCCTAACCCTTCCAAAGGTCGTAGGAGCTCGGGGGTGGTACCAATGGATCGGGCATAGCCACATTAGTGGAGATGGAACCAACTTCCAAGTCTCTATGACCTTCAGAAAGAAAGTTATTGAAGAATATCTTGATCTCCAATGGGCATTCATTCCTAACCCTAACCACAACCCTAACCCTAACCCTAACCACAACCCTAACCCTAACCCTAACACTCATTGCAAGCCTAACCCTTATTCATCATAGGGTGAATAACTTTGCGCTGCTTGCTCGAAATGTGCTGAAATTCGGTGTGGTCGCGTGGCAGGCTACCCTTCATTAATCCTGAAATGCCCAAGTCTCTATGACTTTCAGAAAAAAAGTTATTCAAAAATATCTCGTATTTTTTGGGGGAGATTTGGTGGTTTCACCATTTCCGAAGGTTGTAGAAGCTCAGGGATGGTCCCAATGGATCGGGCATAGCCACATTAGTGGAGATGGAACCAACTTCCAAGTCCCTATGACCATCAGAAAAAAAGTTATTGAAGAATATCTTGATCTCCAATGGGTTTTCATTCCTAACCCTAACCCTAATCACAACCCAAAAATCAAACACTGATCACAACCCTAACCCTAACCCTTCCAAAGGTCGTAGGAGCTCGGGGGTGGTACCAATGGATCGGGCATAGCCACATTAGTGGAGATGGAACCAACTTCCAAGTCCCTATGACCTTCAGAAAAAAAGTTATTGAAGAATATCTTGATCTCCAATGGGTTTTCATTCCTAACCCTAACCCTAATCACAACCCAAAAATCAAACACTGATCACAACCCTAACCCTAACCCTTCCAAAGGTCGTAGGAGCTCGGGGGTGGTACCAATGGATCGGGCATAGCCACATTAGTGGAGATGGAACCAACTTCCAAGTCTCTATGACCTTCAGAAAGAAAGTTATTGAAGAATATCTTGATCTCCAATGGGCATTCATTCCTAACCCTAATCACAACCCTAACCCTAACCCTAACCACAACCCTAACCCTAACCCTAACCCTCATTGCAAGCCTAACCCTTATTCATCATAGGGTGAATAACTTCGCGCTGCTTGCTCGAAATGTGCTGAAATTCGGTGTGGTCGCGTGGCAGGCTACCCTTCATTAATCCTGAAATGCCCAAGTCTCTATGACTATCAGAAAAAAAGTTATTCAAAAATATCTCGTACTTTTTTGGGGAGATTTGGTGGTTTCACCATTTCCGAAGGTCGTAGAAGCTCAGGTATGGTCCCAATGGATCGGGCATAGCCACATTAGTGGAGATGGAACCAACTTCCAAGTCCCTATGACCTTCAGAAAAAAAGTTATTGAAGAATATCTTGATCTCCAATGGGTTTTCATTCCTAACCCTAACCCTAATCACAACCCAAAAATCAAACACTGATCACAACCCTAACCCTAACCCTTCCAAAGGTCGTAGGAGCTCGGGGGTGGTACCAATGGATCGGGCATAGCCACATTAGTGGAGATGGAACCAACTTCCAAGTCTCTATGACCTTCAGAAAGAAAGTTATTGAAGAATATCTTGATCTCCAATGGGCATTCATTCCTAACCCTAATCACAACCCTAACCCTAACCCTAACCACAACCCTAACCCTAACCCTAACCCTCATTGCAAGCCTAACCCTTATTCATCATAGGGTGAATAACTTCGCGCTGCTTGCTCGAAATGTGCTGACATTCGGTGTGGTCGCGTGGCCGGCTACCCTTCATTAATCCTGAAATGCCCAAGTCTCTATGACTTTCAGAAAAAAAGTTATTCAAAAATATCTCGTATTTTTTGGGGGAGATTTGGTGGTTTCACCATTTCCGAAGGTCGTAGAAGCTCAGGGATGGTCCCAATGGATCGGGCATAGCCACATTAGTGGAGATGGAACCAACTTCCAAGTCCCTATGACCTTCAGAAAAAAAGTTATTGAAGAATATCTTGATCTCCAATGGGTTTTCATTCCTAACCCTAACCCTAATCACAACCCAAAAATCAAACACTGATCACAACCCTAACCCTAACCCTTCCAAAGGTCGTAGGAGCTCGGGGGTGGTACCAATGGATCGGGCATAGCCACATTAGTGGAGATGGAACCAACTTCCAAGTCTCTATGACCTTCAGAAAGAAAGTTATTGAAGAATATCTTGATCTCCAATGGGCATTCATCCCTAACCCTAACCACAACCCTAACCCTAACCCTAACCCTCATTGCAAGCCTAACCCTTATTCACCATAGGGTGAATAACTTCGCGCTGCTTGCTCGAAATGTGCTGAAATTCGGTGTGGTCGCGTGGCAGGCTACCCTTCATTAATCCTGAAATGCCCAAGTCTCTATGACTTTCAGAAAAAAAGTTATTCAAAAATATCTCGTATTTTTTGGGGGAGATTTGGTGGTTTCACCATTTCCGAAGGTCGTAGAAGCTCAGGGATGGTCCCAATGGATCGGGCATAGCCACATTAGTGGAGATGGAACCAACTTCCAAGTCCCTATGACCATCAGAAAAAAAGTTATTGAAGAATATCTTGATCTCCAATGGGTTTTCATTCCTAACCCTAACCCTAATCACAACCCAAAAATCAAACACTGATCACAACCCTAACCCTAACCCTTCCAAAGGTCGTAGGAGCTCGGGGGTGGTACCAATGGATCGGGCATAGCCACATTAGTGGAGATGGAACCAACTTCCAAGTCCCTATGACCTTCAGAAAAAAAGTTATTGAAGAATATCTTGATCTCCAATGGGTTTTCATTCCTAACCCTAACCCTAATCACAACCCAAAAATCAAACACTGATCACAACCCTAACCCTAACCCTTCCAAAGGTCGTAGGAGCTCGGGGGTGGTACCAATGGATCGGGCATAGCCACATTAGTGGAGATGGAACCAACTTCCAAGTCTCTATGACCTTCAGAAAGAAAGTTATTGAAGAATATCTTGATCTCCAATGGGCATTCATCCCTAACCCTAATCACAACCCTAACCCTAACCCTTACCACAACCCTAACCCTAACCCTAACCCTCATTGCAAGCCTAACCCTTATTCATCATAGGGTGAATAACTTCGCGCTGCTTGCTCGAAATGTGCTGAAATTCGGTGTGGTCGCGTGGCAGGCTACCCTTCATTAATCCTGAAATGCCCAAGTCTCTATGACTTTCAGAAAAAAAGTTATTCAAAAATATCTCATACTTTTTTGGGGAGATTTGGTGGTTTCACCATTTCCGAAGGTTGTAGAAGCTCAGGGATGGTCCCAATGGATCGGGCATAGCCACATTAGTGGAGATGGAACCAACTTCCAAGTCCCTATGACCTTCAGAAAAAAAGTTATTGAAGAATATCTTGATCTCCAATGGGTTTTCATTCCTAACCCTAACCCTAATCACAACCCAAAAATCAAACACTGATCACAACCCTGACCCTAACCCTTCCAAAGGTCGTAGGAGCTCGGGGGTGGTACCAATGGATCGGGCATAGCCACATTAGTGGAGATGGAACCAACTTCCAAGTCTCTATGACCTTCAGAAAGAAAGTTATTGAAGAATATCTTGATCTCCAATGGGCATTCATCCCTAACCCTAATCACAACCCTAACCCTAACCCTTACCACAACCCTAACCCTAACCCTAACCCTCATTGCAAGCCTAACCCTTATTCATCATAGGGTGAATAACTTCGCGCTGCTTGCTCGAAATGTGCTGAAATTCGGTGTGGTCGCGTGGCAGGCTACCCTTCATTAATCCTGAAATGCCCAAGTCTCTATGACTTTCAGAAAAAAAGTTATTCAAAAATATCTCATACTTTTTTGGGGAGATTTGGTGGTTTCACCATTTCCGAAGGTTGTAGAAGCTCAGGGATGGTCCCAATGGATCGGGCATAGCCACATTAGTGGAGATGGAACCAACTTCCAAGTCCCTATGACCTTCAGAAAAAAAGTTATTGAAGAATATCTTGATCTCCAATGGGTTTTCATTCCTAACCCTAACCCTAATCACAACCCAAAAATCAAACACTGATCACAACCCTGACCCTAACCCTTCCAAAGGTCGTAGGAGCTCGGGGGTGGTACCAATGGATCGGGCATAGCCACATTAGTGGAGATGGAACCAACTTCCAAGTCTCTATGACCTTCAGAAAGAAAGTTATTGAAGAATATCTTGATCTCCAATGGGCATTCATCCCTAACCCTAACCACAACCCTAACCCTAACCCTAAACCTCATTGCAAGCCTAACCCTTATTCACCATAGGGTGAATAACTTCGCGCTGCTTGCTCGAAATGTGCTGAAATTCGGTGTGGTCGCGTGGCAGGCTACCCTTCATTAATCCTGAAATGCCCAAGTCTCTATGACTTTCAGAAAAAAAGTTATTCAAAAATATCTCGTATTTTTTGGGGGAGATTTGGTGGTTTCACCATTTCCGAAGGTCGTAGAAGCTCAGGGATGGTCCCAATGGATCGGGCATAGCCACATTAGTGGAGATGGAACCAACTTCCAAGTCCCTATGACCATCAGAAAAAAAGTTATTGAAGAATATCTTGATCTCCAATGGGTTTTCATTCCTAACCCTAACCCTAATCACAACCCAAAAATCAAACACTGATCACAACCCTAACCCTAACCCTTCCAAAGGTCGTAGGAGCTCGGGGGTGGTACCAATGGATCGGGCATAGCCACATTAGTGGAGATGGAACCAACTTCCAAGTCCCTATGACCTTCAGAAAAAAAGTTATTGAAGAATATCTTGATCTCCAATGGGTTTTCATTCCTAACCCTAACCCTAATCACAACCCAAAAATCAAACACTGATCACAACCCTAACCCTAACCCTTCCAAAGGTCGTAGGAGCTCGGGGGTGGTACCAATGGATCGGGCATAGCCACATTAGTGGAGATGGAACCAACTTCCAAGTCTCTATGACCTTCAGAAAGAAAGTTATTGAAGAATATCTTGATCTCCAATGGGCATTCATTCCTAACCCTAATCACAACCCTAACCCTAACCCTAACCACAACCCTAACCCTAACCCTAACCCTAACCCTCATTGCAAGCCTAACCCTTATTCATCATAGGGTGAATAACTTCGCGCTGCTTGCTCGAAATGTGCTGAAATTCGGTGTGGTCGCGTGGCAGGCTACCCTTCATTAATCCTGAAATGCCCAAGTCTCTATGACTATCAGAAAAAAAGTTATTCAAAAATATCTCGTACTTTTTTGGGGAGATTTGGTGGTTTCACCATTTCCGAAGGTCGTAGAAGCTCAGGTATGGTCCCAATGGATCGGGCATAGCCACATTAGTGGAGATGGAACCAACTTCCAAGTCCCTATGACCTTCAGAAAAAAAGTTATTGAAGAATATCTTGATCTCCAATGGGTTTTCATTCCTAACCCTAACCCTAATCACAACCCAAAAATCAAACACTGATCACAACCCTAACCCTAACCCTTCCAAAGGTCGTAGGAGCTCGGGGGTGGTACCAATGGATCGGGCATAGCCACATTAGTGGAGATGGAACCAACTTCCAAGTCTCTATGACCTTCAGAAAGAAAGTTATTGAAGAATATCTTGATCTCCAATGGGCATTCATTCCTAACCCTAATCACAACCCTAACCCTAACCCTAACCACAACCCTAACCCTAACCCTAACCCTCATTGCAAGCCTAACCCTTATTCATCATAGGGTGAATAACTTCGCGCTGCTTGCTCGAAATGTGCTGACATTCGGTGTGGTCGCGTGGCCGGCTACCCTTCATTAATCCTGAAATGCCCAAGTCTCTATGACTTTCAGAAAAAAAGTTATTCAAAAATATCTCGTATTTTTTGGGGGAGATTTGGTGGTTTCACCATTTCCGAAGGTCGTAGAAGCTCAGGGATGGTCCCAATGGATCGGGCATAGCCACATTAGTGGAGATGGAACCAACTTCCAAGTCCCTATGACCTTCAGAAAAAAAGTTATTGAAGAATATCTTGATCTCCAATGGGTTTTCATTCCTAACCCTAACCCTAATCACAACCCAAAAATCAAACACTGATCACAACCCTAACCCTAACCCTTCCAAAGGTCGTAGGAGCTCGGGGGTGGTACCAATGGATCGGGCATAGCCACATTAGTGGAGATGGAACCAACTTCCAAGTCTCTATGACCTTCAGAAAGAAAGTTATTGAAGAATATCTTGATCTCCAATGGGCATTCATCCCTAACCCTAACCACAACCCTAACCCTAACCCTAACCCTCATTGCAAGCCTAACCCTTATTCACCATAGGGTGAATAACTTCGCGCTGCTTGCTCGAAATGTGCTGAAATTCGGTGTGGTCGCGTGGCAGGCTACCCTTCATTAATCCTGAAATGCCCAAGTCTCTATGACTTTCAGAAAAAAAGTTATTCAAAAATATCTCGTACTTTTTTGGGGAGATTTGGTGGTTTCACCATTTCCGAAGGTCGTAGAAGCTCAGGGATGGTCCCAATGGATCGGGCATAGCCACATTAGTGGAGATGGAACCAACTTCCAAGTCCCTATGACCTTCAGAAAAAAAGTTATTGAAGAATATCTTGATCTCCAATGGGTTTTCATTCCTAACCCTAACCCTAATCACAACCCAAAAATCAAACACTGATCACAACCCTAACCCTAACCCTTCCAAAGGTCGTAGGAGCTCGGGGGTGGTACCAATGGATCGGGCATAGCCACATTAGTGGAGATGGAACCAACTTCCAAGTCTCTATGACCTTCAGAAAGAAAGTTATTGAAGAATATCTTGATCTCCAATGGGCATTCATCCCTAACCCTAATCACAACCCTAACCCTAACCCTAACCACAACCCTAACCCTAACCCTAACCCTCATTGCAAGCCTAACCCTTATTCACCATAGGGTGAATAACTTCGCGCTGCTTGCTCGAAACGTGCTGAAATTCGGTGTGGTCGCGTGGCAGGCTACCCTTCATTAATCCCGAAATGCCCAAGTCTCTATGACTTTCAGAAAAAAAGTTATTCAAAAATATCTCGTATTTTTTGGGGGAGATTTGGTGGTTTCACCATTTCCGAAGGTCGTAGGAGCTCGGGGATGGTCCCAATGGATCGGGCATAGCCACATTAGTGGAGATGGAACCAACTTCCAAGTCCCTATGACCTTCAGAAAAAAAGTTATTGAAGAATATCTTGATCTCCAATGGGTTTTCATTCCTAACCCTAACCCTAATTACAACCCAAAAATCAAACACTGATCACAACCCTAACCCTAACCCTTCCAAAGGTCGTAGGAGCTCGGGGGTGGTACCAATGGATCGGGCATAGCCACATTAGTGGAGATGGAACCAACTTCCAAGTCTCTATGACCTTCAGAAAGAAAGTTATTGAAGAATATCTTGATCTCCAATGGGCATTCATTCCTAACCCTAATCACAACCCTAACCCTAACCCTAACCACAACCCTAACCCTAACCCTAACCCTAACCCTCATTGCAAGCCTAACCCTTATTCATCATAGGGTGAATAACTTCGCGCTGCTTGCTCGAAATGTGCTGAAATTCGGTGTGGTCGCGTGGCAGGCTACCCTTCATTAATCCTGAAATGCCCAAGTCTCTATGACTATCAGAAAAAAAGTTATTCAAAAATATCTCGTACTTTTTTGGGGAGATTTGGTGGTTTCACCATTTCCGAAGGTCGTAGAAGCTCAGGTATGGTCCCAATGGATCGGGCATAGCCACATTAGTGGAGATGGAACCAACTTCCAAGTCCCTATGACCTTCAGAAAAAAAGTTATTGAAGAATATCTTGATCTCCAATGGGTTTTCATTCCTAACCCTAACCCTAATCACAACCCAAAAATCAAACACTGATCACAACCCTAACCCTAACCCTTCCAAAGGTCGTAGGAGCTCGGGGGTGGTACCAATGGATCGGGCATAGCCACATTAGTGGAGATGGAACCAACTTCCAAGTCTCTATGACCTTCAGAAAGAAAGTTATTGAAGAATATCTTGATCTCCAATGGGCATTCATTCCTAACCCTAATCACAACCCTAACCCTAACCCTAACCACAACCCTAACCCTAACCCTAACCCTCATTGCAAGCCTAACCCTTATTCACCATAGGGTGAATAACTTCGCGCTGCTTGCTCGAAACGTGCTGAAATTCGGTGTGGTCGCGTGGCAGGCTACCCTTCAATAATCCCGAAATGCCCAAGTCTCTATGACTTTCAGAAAAAAAGTTATTCAAAAATATCTCGTACTTTTTTGGGGAGATTTGGTGGTTTCACCATTTCCGAAGGTCGTAGAAGCTCAGGTATGGTCCCAATGGATCGGGCATAGCCACATTAGTGGAGATGGAACCAACTTCCAAGTCCCTATGACCTTCAGAAAAAAAGTTATTGAAGAATATCTTGATCTCCAATGGGTTTTCATTCCTAACCCTAACCCTAATCACAACCCAAAAATCAAACACTGATCACAACCCTAACCCTAACCCTTCCAAAGGTCGTAGGAGCTCGGGGGTGGTACCAATGGATCGGGCATAGCCACATTAGTGGAGATGGAACCAACTTCCAAGTCTCTATGACCTTCAGAAAGAAAGTTATTGAAGAATATCTTGATCTCCAATGGGCATTCATTCCTAACCCTAATCACAACCCTAACCCTAACCCTAACCACAACCCTAACCCTAACCCTAACCCTCATTGCAAGCCTAACCCTTATTCATCATAGGGTGAATAACTTCGCGCTGCTTGCTCGAAATGTGCTGACATTCGGTGTGGTCGCGTGGCCGGCTACCCTTCATTAATCCTGAAATGCCCAAGTCTCTATGACTTTCAGAAAAAAAGTTATTCAAAAATATCTCGTATTTTTTGGGGGAGATTTGGTGGTTTCACCATTTCCGAAGGTCGTAGAAGCTCAGGGATGGTCCCAATGGATCGGGCATAGCCACATTAGTGGAGATGGAACCAACTTCCAAGTCCCTATGACCTTCAGAAAAAAAGTTATTGAAGAATATCTTGATCTCCAATGGGTTTTCATTCCTAACCCTAACCCTAATCACAACCCAAAAATCAAACACTGATCACAACCCTAACCCTAACCCTTCCAAAGGTCGTAGGAGCTCGGGGGTGGTACCAATGGATCGGGCATAGCCACATTAGTGGAGATGGAACCAACTTCCAAGTCTCTATGACCTTCAGAAAGAAAGTTATTGAAGAATATCTTGATCTCCAATGGGCATTCATCCCTAACCCTAACCACAACCCTAACCCTAACCCTAACCCTCATTGCAAGCCTAACCCTTATTCACCATAGGGTGAATAACTTCGCGCTGCTTGCTCGAAACGTGCTGAAATTCGGTGTGGTCGCGTGGCAGGCTACCCTTCATTAATCCCGAAATGCCCAAGTCTCTATGACTTTCAGAAAAAAAGTTATTCAAAAATATCTCGTATTTTTTGGGGGAGATTTGGTGGTTTCACCATTTCCGAAGGTCGTAGAAGCTCGGGGATGGTCCCAATGGATCGGGCATAGCCACATTAGTGGAGATGGAACCAACTTCCAAGTCCCTATGACCTTCAGAAAAAAAGTTATTGAAGAATATCTTGATCTCCAATGGGTTTTCATTCCTAACCCTAACCCTAATTACAACCCAAAAATCAAACACTGATCACAACCCTAACCCTAACCCTTCCAAAGGTCGTAGGAGCTCGGGGGTGGTACCAATGGATCGGGCATAGCCACATTAGTGGAGATGGAACCAACTTCCAAGTCTCTATGACCTTCAGAAAGAAAGTTATTGAAGAATATCTTGATCTCCAATGGGCATTCATTCCTAACCCTAATCACAACCCTAACCCTAACCCTAACCACAACCCTAACCCTAACCCTAACCCTAACCCTCATTGCAAGCCTAACCCTTATTCATCATAGGGTGAATAACTTCGCGCTGCTTGCTCGAAATGTGCTGAAATTCGGTGTGGTCGCGTGGCAGGCTACCCTTCATTAATCCTGAAATGCCCAAGTCTCTATGACTATCAGAAAAAAAGTTATTCAAAAATATCTCGTACTTTTTTGGGGAGATTTGGTGGTTTCACCATTTCCGAAGGTCGTAGAAGCTCAGGTATGGTCCCAATGGATCGGGCATAGCCACATTAGTGGAGATGGAACCAACTTCCAAGTCCCTATGACCTTCAGAAAAAAAGTTATTGAAGAATATCTTGATCTCCAATGGGTTTTCATTCCTAACCCTAACCCTAATCACAACCCAAAAATCAAACACTGATCACAACCCTAACCCTAACCCTTCCAAAGGTCGTAGGAGCTCGGGGGTGGTACCAATGGATCGGGCATAGCCACATTAGTGGAGATGGAACCAACTTCCAAGTCTCTATGACCTTCAGAAAGAAAGTTATTGAAGAATATCTTGATCTCCAATGGGCATTCATTCCTAACCCTAATCACAACCCTAACCCTAACCCTAACCACAACCCTAACCCTAACCCTAACCCTCATTGCAAGCCTAACCCTTATTCACCATAGGGTGAATAACTTCGCGCTGCTTGCTCGAAACGTGCTGAAATTCGGTGTGGTCGCGTGGCAGGCTACCCTTCAATAATCCCGAAATGCCCAAGTCTCTATGACTTTCAGAAAAAAAGTTATTCAAAAATATCTCGTATTTTTTGGGGGAGATTTGGTGGTTTCACCATTTCCGAAGGTCGTAGAAGCTTGGGGATGGTCCCAATGGATCGGGCATAGCCACATTAGTGGAGATGGAACCAACTTCCAAGTCCCTATGACCTTCAGAAAAAAAGTTATTGAAGAATATCTTGATCTCCAATGGGTTTTCATTCCTAACCCTAACCCTAATTACAACCCAAAAATCAAACACTAATCACAACCCTAACCCTAACCCTTCCAAAGGTCGTAGGAGCTCGGGGGTGGTACCAATGGATCGGGCATAGCCACATTAGTGGAGATGGAACCAACTTCCAAGTCTCTATGACCTTCAGAAAGAAAGTTATTGAAGAATATCTTGATCTCCAATGGGCATTCATTCCTAACCCTAATCACAACCCTAACCCTAACCCTAACCACAACCCTAACCCTAACCCTAACCCTCATTGCAAGCCTAACCCTTATTCATCATAGGGTGAATAACTTCGCGCTGCTTGCTCGAAATGTGCTGAAATTCGGTGTGGTCGCGTGGCCGGCTACCCTTCATTAATCCTGAAATGCCCAAGTCTCTATGACTTTCAGAAAAAAAGTTATTCAAAAATATCTCGTATTTTTGGGGGGAGATTTGGTGGTTTCACCATTTCCGAAGGTCGTAGAAGCTCAGGGATGGTCCCAATGGATCGGGCATAGCCACATTAGTGGAGATGGAACCAACTTCCAAGTCCCTATGACCTTCAGAAAAAAAGTTATTGAAGAATATCTTGATCTCCAATGGGTTTTCATTCCTAACCCTAACCCTAATCACAACCCAAAAATCAAACACTGATCACAACCCTAACCCTAACCCTTCCAAAGGTCGTAGGAGCTCGGGGGTGGTACCAATGGATCGGGCATAGCCATATTAGTGGAGATGGAACCAACTTCCAAGTCTCTATGACCTTCAGAAAGAAAGTTATTGAAGAATATCTTGATCTCCAATGGGCATTCATCCCTAACTCTAACCACAACCCTAACCCTAACCCTCATTGCAAGCCTAACCCTTATTCACCATAGGGTGAATAACTTCGCGCTGCTTGCTCGAAACGTGCTGAAATTCGGTGTGGTCGCGTGGCAGGCTACCCTTCAATAATCCCGAAATGCCCAAGTCTCTATGACTTTCAGAAAAAAAGTTATTCAAAAATATCTCGTATTTTTTGGGGGAGATTTGGTGGTTTCACCATTTCCGAAGGTCGTAGAAGCTTGGGGATGGTCCCAATGGATCGGGCATAGCCACATTAGTGGAGATGGAACCAACTTCCAAGTCCCTATGACCTTCAGAAAAAAAGTTATTGAAGAATATCTTGATCTCCAATGGGTTTTCATTCCTAACCCTAACCCTAATTACAACCCAAAAATCAAACACTAATCACAACCCTAACCCTAACCCTTCCAAAGGTCGTAGGAGCTCGGGGGTGGTACCAATGGATCGGGCATAGCCACATTAGTGGAGATGGAACCAACTTCCAAGTCTCTATGACCTTCAGAAAGAAAGTTATTGAAGAATATCTTGATCTCCAATGGGCATTCATTCCTAACCCTAATCACAACCCTAACCCTAACCCTAACCACAACCCTAACCCTAACCCTAACCCTCATTGCAAGCCTAACCCTTATTCATCATAGGGTGAATAACTTCGCGCTGCTTGCTCGAAATGTGCTGAAATTCGGTGTGGTCGCGTGGCCGGCTACCCTTCATTAATCCTGAAATGCCCAAGTCTCTATGACTTTCAGAAAAAAAGTTATTCAAAAATATCTCGTATTTTTGGGGGGAGATTTGGTGGTTTCACCATTTCCGAAGGTCGTAGAAGCTCAGGGATGGTCCCAATGGATCGGGCATAGCCACATTAGTGGAGATGGAACCAACTTCCAAGTCCCTATGACCTTCAGAAAAAAAGTTATTGAAGAATATCTTGATCTCCAATGGGTTTTCATTCCTAACCCTAACCCTAATCACAACCCAAAAATCAAACACTGATCACAACCCTAACCCTAACCCTTCCAAAGGTCGTAGGAGCTCGGGGGTGGTACCAATGGATCGGGCATAGCCATATTAGTGGAGATGGAACCAACTTCCAAGTCTCTATGACCTTCAGAAAGAAAGTTATTGAAGAATATCTTGATCTCCAATGGGCATTCATCCCTAACCCTAATCACAACCCTAACCCTAACCCTAACCACAACCCTAACCCTAACCCTAACCCTCATTGCAAGCCTAACCCTTATTCACCATAGGGTGAATAACTTCGCGCTGCTTGCTCGAAATGTGCTGAAATTCGGTGTGGTCGCGTGGCCGGCTACCCTTCATTAATCCTGAAATGCCCAAGTCTCTATGACTTTCAGAAAAAAAGTTATTCAAAAATATCTCGTATTTTTGGGGGGAGATTTGGTGGTTTCACCATTTCCGAAGGTCGTAGAAGCTCGGGGATGGTCCCAATGGATCGGGCATAGCCATATTAGTGGAGATGGAACCAACTTCCAAGTCTCTATGACCTTCAGAAAGAAAGTTATTGAAGAATATCTTGATCTCCAATGGGCATTCATCCCTAACCCTAACCACAACCCTAACCCTAACCCTAACCCTCATTGCAAGCCTAACCCTTATAGGGTGAATAACTTCGCGCTGCTTGCTCGAAACGTGCTGAAATTCAGTGTGGTCGCGTGGCAGGCTACTCTTCATTAATCCTGAAATGCCCAAGTCTCTATGACTTTCAGAAAAAAAGTTATTCAAAAATATCTCGTACTTTTTTGGGGAGATTTGGTGGTTTCACCATTTCCGAAGGTCGTAGAAGCTCAGGGATGGTCCCAATGGATCGGGCATAGCCACATTAGTGGAGATGGAACCAACTTCCAAGTCCCTATGACCTTCAGAAAAAAAGTTATTGAAGAATATCTTGATCTCCAATGGGTTTTCATTCCTAACCCTAACCCTAATCACAACCCAAAAATCAAACACTGATCACAACCCTAACCCTAACCCTTCCAAAGGTCGTAGGAGCTCGGGGGTGGTACCAATGGATCGGGCATAGCCACATTAGTGGAGATGGAACCAACTTCCAAGTCTCTATGACCTTCAGAAAGAAAGTTATTGAAGAATATCTTGATCTCCAATGGGCATTCATCCCTAACCCTAACCACAACCCTAACCCTAACCCTAACCACAACCCTAACCCTAACCCTAACCCTCATTGCAAGCCTAACCCTTATTCACCATAGGGTGAATAACTTCGCGCTGCTTGCTCGAAATGTGCTGAAATTCGGTGTGGTCGCGTGGCAGGCTACCCTTCATTAATCCTGAAATGCCCAAGTCTCTATGACTTTCAGAAAAAAAGTTATTCAAAAATATCTCGTACTTTTTTGGGGAGATTTGGTGGTTTCACCATTTCCGAAGGTCGTAGAAGCTCAGGGATGGTCCCAATGGATCGGGCATAGCCACATTAGTGGAGATGGAACCAACTTCCAAGTCCCTATGACCTTCAGAAAAAAAGTTATTGAAGAATATCTTGATCTCCAATGGGTTTTCATTCCTAACCCTAACCCTAATCACAACCCAAAAATCAAACACTGATCACAACCCTAACCCTAACCCTTCCAAAGGTCGTAGGAGCTCGGGGGTGGTACCAATGGATCGGGCATAGCCACATTAGTGGAGATGGAACCAACTTCCAAGTCTCTATGACCTTCAGAAAGAAAGTTATTGAAGAATATCTTGATCTCCAATGGGCATTCATTCCTAACCCTAATCACAACCCTAACCCTAACCCTAACCACAACCCTAACCCTAACCCTAACCCTCATTGCAAGCCTAACCCTTATTCATCATAGGGTGAATAACTTCGCGCTGCTTGCTCGAAATGTGCTGAAATTCGGTGTGGTCGCGTGGCCGGCTACCCTTCATTAATCCTGAAATGCCCAAGTCTCTATGACTTTCAGAAAAAAAGTTATTCAAAAATATCTCGTACTTTTTTGGGGAGATTTGGTGGTTTCACCATTTCCGAAGGTCGTAGAAGCTCAGGTATGGTCCCAATGGATCGGGCATAGCCACATTAGTGGAGATGGAACCAACTTCCAAGTCCCTATGACCTTCAGAAAAAAAGTTATTGAAGAATATCTTGATCTCCAATGGGTTTTCATTCCTAACCCTAACCCTAATCACAACCCAAAAATCAAACACTGATCACAACCCT
Source organism: Paralichthys olivaceus (assembly GCF_024713975.1). Taxonomy (NCBI): domain Eukaryota; kingdom Metazoa; phylum Chordata; class Actinopteri; order Pleuronectiformes; family Paralichthyidae; genus Paralichthys; species Paralichthys olivaceus. Next base: position 2,260,284 of record NC_091108.1, on the reverse strand, counting down.
AACCCTAACCCTTCCAAAGGTCGTAGGAGCTCGGGGGTGGTACCAATGGATCGGGCATAGCCACATTAGTGGAGATGGAACCAACTTCCAAGTCTCTATGACCTTCAGAAAGAAAGTTATTGAAGAATATCTTGATCTCCAATGGGCATTCATTCCTAACCCTAATCACAACCCTAACCCTAACCCTAACCACAACCCTAACCCTAACCCTAACCCTCATTGCAAGCCTAACCCTTATTCATCATAGGGTGAATAACTTCGCGCTGCTTGCTCGAAATGTGCTGAAATTCGGTGTGGTCGCGTGGCCGGCTACCCTTCAATAATCCTGAAATGCCCAAGTCTCTATGACTTTCAGAAAAAAAGTTATTCAAAAATATCTCGTATTTTTTGGGGGAGATTTGGTGGTTTCACCATTTCCGAAGGTCGTAGAAGCTCAGGGATGGTCCCAATGGATCGGGCATAGCCACATTAGTGGAGATGGAACCAACTTCCAAGTCCCTATGACCTTCAGAAAAAAAGTTATTGAAGAATATCTTGATCTCCAATGGGTTTTCATTCCTAACCCTAACCACAACCCTAACCCTAACCCTAATCACAACCCAAAAATCAAACACTGATCACAACCCTAACCCTAACCCTTCCAAAGGTCGTAGGAGCTCGGGGGTGGTACCAATGGATCGGGCATAGCCACATTAGTGGAGATGGAACCAACTTCCAAGTCTCTATGACCTTCAGAAAGAAAGTTATTGAAGAATATCTTGATCTCCAATGGGCATTCATCCCTAACCCTAACCACAACCCTAACCCTAACCCTAACCCTCATTGCAAGCCTAACCCTTATTCACCATAGGGTGAATAACTTCGCGCTGCTTGCTCGAAACGTGCTGAAATTCGGTGTGGTCGCGTGGCAGGCTACCCTTCATTAATCCCGAAATGCCCAAGTCTCTATGACTTTCAGAAAAAAAGTTATTCAAAAATATCTCGTATTTTTTGGGGGAGATTTGGTGGTTTCACCATTTCCGAAGGTCGTAGAAGCTCGGGGATGGTCCCAATGGATCGGGCATAGCCACATTAGTGGAGATGGAACCAACTTCCAAGTCCCTATGACCTTCAGAAAAAATGTTATTGAAGAATATCTTGATCTCCAATGGGTTTTCATTCCTAACCCTAACCCTAATTACAACCCAAAAATCAAACACTAATCACAACCCTAACCCTAACCCTTCCAAAGGTCGTAGGAGCTCGGGGGTGGTACCAATGGATCGGGCATAGCCACATTAGTGGAGATGGAACCAACTTCCAAGTCTCTATGACCTTCAGAAAGAAAGTTATTGAAGAATATCTTGATCTCCAATGGGCATTCATTCCTAACCCTAATCACAACCCTAACCCTAACCCTAACCACAACCCTAACCCTAACCCTCATTGCAAGCCTAACCCTTATTCATCATAGGGTGAATAACTTCGCGCTGCTTGCTCGAAATGTGCTGAAATTCGGTGTGGTCGCGTGGCCGGCTACCCTTCATTAATCCTGAAATGCCCAAGTCTCTATGACTTTCAGAAAAAAAGTTATTCAAAAATATCTCGTATTTTTGGGGGGAGATTTGGTGGTTTCACCATTTCCGAAGGTCGTAGAAGCTCAGGGATGGTCCCAATGGATCGGGCATAGCCACATTAGTGGAGATGGAACCAACTTCCAAGTCCCTATGACCTTCAGAAAAAAAGTTATTGAAGAATATCTTGATCTCCAATGGGTTTTCATTCCTAACCCTAACCCTAATCACAACCCAAAAATCAAACACTGATCACAACCCTAACCCTAACCCTTCCAAAGGTCGTAGGAGCTCGGGGGTGGTACCAATGGATCGGGCATAGCCATATTAGTGGAGATGGAACCAACTTCCAAGTCTCTATGACCTTCAGAAAGAAAGTTATTGAAGAATATCTTGATCTCCAATGGGCATTCATCCCTAACCCTAACCACAACCCTAACCCTAACCCTAACCCTCATTGCAAGCCTAACCCTTATTCACCATAGGGTGAATAACTTCGCGCTGCTTGCTCGAAACGTGCTGAAATTCGGTGTGGTCGCGTGGCAGGCTACCCTTCATTAATCCCGAAATGCCCAAGTCTCTATGACTTTCAGAAAAAAAGTTATTCAAAAATATCTCGTATTTTTTGGGGGAGATTTGGTGGTTTCACCATTTCCGAAGGTCGTAGAAGCTCGGGGATGGTCCCAATGGATCGGGCATAGCCACATTAGTGGAGATGGAACCAACTTCCAAGTCCCTATGACCTTCAGAAAAAATGTTATTGAAGAATATCTTGATCTCCAATGGGTTTTCATTCCTAACCCTAACCCTAATTACAACCCAAAAATCAAACACTAATCACAACCCTAACCCTAACCCTTCCAAAGGTCGTAGGAGCTCGGGGGTGGTACCAATGGATCGGGCATAGCCACATTAGTGGAGATGGAACCAACTTCCAAGTCTCTATGACCTTCAGAAAGAAAGTTATTGAAGAATATCTTGATCTCCAATGGGCATTCATTCCTAACCCTAATCACAACCCTAACCCTAACCCTAACCACAACCCTAACCCTAACCCTCATTGCAAGCCTAACCCTTATTCATCATAGGGTGAATAACTTCGCGCTGCTTGCTCGAAATGTGCTGAAATTCGGTGTGGTCGCGTGGCCGGCTACCCTTCATTAATCCTGAAATGCCCAAGTCTCTATGACTTTCAGAAAAAAAGTTATTCAAAAATATCTCGTATTTTTGGGGGGAGATTTGGTGGTTTCACCATTTCCGAAGGTCGTAGAAGCTCAGGGATGGTCCCAATGGATCGGGCATAGCCACATTAGTGGAGATGGAACCAACTTCCAAGTCCCTATGACCTTCAGAAAAAAAGTTATTGAAGAATATCTTGATCTCCAATGGGTTTTCATTCCTAACCCTAACCCTAATCACAACCCAAAAATCAAACACTGATCACAACCCTAACCCTAACCCTTCCAAAGGTCGTAGGAGCTCGGGGATGGTCCCAATGGATCGGGCATAGCCACATTAGTGGAGATGGAACCAACTTCCAAGTCCCTATGACCTTCAGAAAAAATGTTATTGAAGAATATCTTGATCTCCAATGGGTTTTCATTCCTAACCCTAACCCTAATTACAACCCAAAAATCAAACACTAATCACAACCCTAACCCTAACCCTTCCAAAGGTCGTAGGAGCTCGGGGGTGGTACCAATGGATCGGGCATAGCCACATTAGTGGAGATGGAACCAACTTCCAAGTCTCTATGACCTTCAGAAAGAAAGTTATTGAAGAATATCTTGATCTCCAATGGGCATTCATTCCTAACCCTAATCACAACCCTAACCCTAACCCTAACCACAACCCTAACCCTAACCCTCATTGCAAGCCTAACCCTTATTCATCATAGGGTGAATAACTTCGCGCTGCTTGCTCGAAATGTGCTGAAATTCGGTGTGGTCGCGTGGCCGGCTACCCTTCATTAATCCTGAAATGCCCAAGTCTCTATGACTTTCAGAAAAAAAGTTATTCAAAAATATCTCGTATTTTTGGGGGGAGATTTGGTGGTTTCACCATTTCCGAAGGTCGTAGAAGCTCAGGGATGGTCCCAATGGATCGGGCATAGCCACATTAGTGGAGATGGAACCAACTTCCAAGTCCCTATGACCTTCAGAAAAAAAGTTATTGAAGAATATCTTGATCTCCAATGGGTTTTCATTCCTAACCCTAACCCTAATCACAACCCAAAAATCAAACACTGATCACAACCCTAACCCTAACCCTTCCAAAGGTCGTAGGAGCTCGGGGGTGGTACCAATGGATCGGGCATAGCCATATTAGTGGAGATGGAACCAACTTCCAAGTCTCTATGACCTTCAGAAAGAAAGTTATTGAAGAATATCTTGATCTCCAATGGGCATTCATCCCTAACCCTAATCACAACCCTAACCCTAACCCTAACCACAACCCTAACCCTAACCCTAACCCTCATTGCAAGCCTAACCCTTATTCACCATAGGGTGAATAACTTCGCGCTGCTTGCTCGAAATGTGCTGAAATTCGGTGTGGTCGCGTGGCCGGCTACCCTTCATTAATCCTGAAATGCCCAAGTCTCTATGACTTTCAGAAAAAAAGTTATTCAAAAATATCTCGTATTTTTGGGGGGAGATTTGGTGGTTTCACCATTTCCGAAGGTCGTAGAAGCTCGGGGATGGTCCCAATGGATCGGGCATAGCCATATTAGTGGAGATGGAACCAACTTCCAAGTCTCTATGACCTTCAGAAAGAAAGTTATTGAAGAATATCTTGATCTCCAATGGGCATTCATCCCTAACCCTAATCACAACCCTAACCCTAACCACAACCCTAACCCTAACCCTAACCCTCATTGCAAGCCTAACCCTTATTCACCATAGGGTGAATAACTTCGCGCTGCTTGCTCGAAACGTGCTGAAATTCGGTGTGGTCGCGTGGCAGGCTACCCTTCATTAATCCCGAAATGCCCAAGTCTCTATGACTTTCAGAAAAAAAGTTATTCAAAAATATCTCGTATTTTTGGGGGGAGATTTGGTGGTTTCACCATTTCCGAAGGTCGTAGAAGCTCGGGGATGGTCCCAATGGATCGGGCATAGCCACATTAGTGGAGATGGAACCAACTTCCAAGTCCCTATGACCTTCAGAAAAAAAGTTATTGAAGAATATCTTGATCTCCAATGGGTTTTCATTTCTAACCCTAACCCTAATCACAACCCAAAAATCAAACACTGATCACAACCCTAACCCTAACCCTTCCAAAGGTCGTAGGAGCTCGGGGGTGGTACCAATGGATCGGGCATAGCCACATTAGTGGAGATGGAACCAACTTCCAAGTCTCTATGACCTTCAGAAAGAAAGTTATTGAAGAATATCTTGATCTCCAATGGGCATTCATCCCTAACCCTAACCACAACCCTAACCCTAACCCTAACCCTCATTGCAAGCCTAACCCTTATAGGGTGAATAACTTCGCGCTGCTTGCTCGAAACGTGCTGAAATTCAGTGTGGTCGCGTGGCAGGCTACTCTTCATTAATCCTGAAATGCCCAAGTCTCTATGACTTTCAGAAAAAAAGTTATTCAAAAATATCTCGTACTTTTTTGGGGAGATTTGGTGGTTTCACCATTTCCGAAGGTCGTAGAAGCTCAGGGATGGTCCCAATGGATCGGGCATAGCCACATTAGTGGAGATGGAACCAACTTCCAAGTCCCTATGACCTTCAGAAAAAAAGTTATTGAAGAATATCTTGATCTCCAATGGGTTTTCATTCCTAACCCTAACCCTAATCACAACCCAAAAATCAAACACTGATCACAACCCTAACCCTAACCCTTCCAAAGGTCGTAGGAGCTCGGGGGTGGTACCAATGGATCGGGCATAGCCACATTAGTGGAGATGGAACCAACTTCCAAGTCTCTATGACCTTCAGAAAGAAAGTTATTGAAGAATATCTTGATCTCCAATGGGCATTCATCCCTAACCCTAACCACAACCCTAACCCTAACCCTAACCACAACCCTAACCCTAACCCTAACCCTCATTGCAAGCCTAACCCTTATTCACCATAGGGTGAATAACTTCGCGCTGCTTGCTCGAAATGTGCTGAAATTCGGTGTGGTCGCGTGGCAGGCTACCCTTCATTAATCCTGAAATGCCCAAGTCTCTATGACTTTCAGAAAAAAAGTTATTCAAAAATATCTCGTACTTTTTTGGGGAGATTTGGTGGTTTCACCATTTCCGAAGGTCGTAGAAGCTCAGGGATGGTCCCAATGGATCGGGCATAGCCACATTAGTGGAGATGGAACCAACTTCCAAGTCCCTATGACCTTCAGAAAAAAAGTTATTGAAGAATATCTTGATCTCCAATGGGTTTTCATTCCTAACCCTAACCCTAATCACAACCCAAAAATCAAACACTGATCACAACCCTAACCCTAACCCTTCCAAAGGTCGTAGGAGCTCGGGGGTGGTACCAATGGATCGGGCATAGCCACATTAGTGGAGATGGAACCAACTTCCAAGTCTCTATGACCTTCAGAAAGAAAGTTATTGAAGAATATCTTGATCTCCAATGGGCATTCATTCCTAACCCTAATCACAACCCTAACCCTAACCCTAACCACAACCCTAACCCTAACCCTAACCCTCATTGCAAGCCTAACCCTTATTCATCATAGGGTGAATAACTTCGCGCTGCTTGCTCGAAATGTGCTGAAATTCGGTGTGGTCGCGTGGCCGGCTACCCTTCATTAATCCTGAAATGCCCAAGTCTCTATGACTTTCAGAAAAAAAGTTATTCAAAAATATCTCGTACTTTTTTGGGGAGATTTGGTGGTTTCACCATTTCCGAAGGTCGTAGAAGCTCAGGTATGGTCCCAATGGATCGGGCATAGCCACATTAGTGGAGATGGAACCAACTTCCAAGTCCCTATGACCTTCAGAAAAAAAGTTATTGAAGAATATCTTGATCTCCAATGGGTTTTCATTCCTAACCCTAACCCTAATCACAACCCAAAAATCAAACACTGATCACAACCCTAACCCTAACCCTTCCAAAGGTCGTAGGAGCTCGGGGGTGGTACCAATGGATCGGGCATAGCCACATTAGTGGAGATGGAACCAACTTCCAAGTCTCTATGACCTTCAGAAAGAAAGTTATTGAAGAATATCTTGATCTCCAATGGGCATTCATTCCTAACCCTAATCACAACCCTAACCCTAACCCTAACCACAACCCTAACCCTAACCCTAACCCTCATTGCAAGCCTAACCCTTATTCATCATAGGGTGAATAACTTCGCGCTGCTTGCTCGAAATGTGCTGAAATTCGGTGTGGTCGCGTGGCCGGCTACCCTTCAATAATCCTGAAATGCCCAAGTCTCTATGACTTTCAGAAAAAAAGTTATTCAAAAATATCTCGTATTTTTTGGGGGAGATTTGGTGGTTTCACCATTTCCGAAGGTCGTAGAAGCTCAGGGATGGTCCCAATGGATCGGGCATAGCCACATTAGTGGAGATGGAACCAACTTCCAAGTCCCTATGACCTTCAGAAAAAAAGTTATTGAAGAATATCTTGATCTCCAATGGGTTTTCATTCCTAACCCTAACCACAACCCTAACCCTAACCCTAATCACAACCCAAAAATCAAACACTGATCACAACCCTAACCCTAACCCTTCCAAAGGTCGTAGGAGCTCGGGGGTGGTACCAATGGATCGGGCATAGCCACATTAGTGGAGATGGAACCAACTTCCAAGTCTCTATGACCTTCAGAAAGAAAGTTATTGAAGAATATCTTGATCTCCAATGGGCATTCATCCCTAACCCTAACCACAACCCTAACCCTAACCCTAACCCTCATTGCAAGCCTAACCCTTATTCACCATAGGGTGAATAACTTCGCGCTGCTTGCTCGAAACGTGCTGAAATTCGGTGTGGTCGCGTGGCAGGCTACCCTTCATTAATCCCGAAATGCCCAAGTCTCTATGACTTTCAGAAAAAAAGTTATTCAAAAATATCTCGTATTTTTTGGGGGAGATTTGGTGGTTTCACCATTTCCGAAGGTCGTAGAAGCTCGGGGATGGTCCCAATGGATCGGGCATAGCCACATTAGTGGAGATGGAACCAACTTCCAAGTCCCTATGACCTTCAGAAAAAATGTTATTGAAGAATATCTTGATCTCCAATGGGTTTTCATTCCTAACCCTAACCCTAATTACAACCCAAAAATCAAACACTAATCACAACCCTAACCCTAACCCTTCCAAAGGTCGTAGGAGCTCGGGGGTGGTACCAATGGATCGGGCATAGCCACATTAGTGGAGATGGAACCAACTTCCAAGTCTCTATGACCTTCAGAAAGAAAGTTATTGAAGAATATCTTGATCTCCAATGGGCATTCATTCCTAACCCTAATCACAACCCTAACCCTAACCCTAACCACAACCCTAACCCTAACCCTCATTGCAAGCCTAACCCTTATTCATCATAGGGTGAATAACTTCGCGCTGCTTGCTCGAAATGTGCTGAAATTCGGTGTGGTCGCGTGGCCGGCTACCCTTCATTAATCCTGAAATGCCCAAGTCTCTATGACTTTCAGAAAAAAAGTTATTCAAAAATATCTCGTATTTTTGGGGGGAGATTTGGTGGTTTCACCATTTCCGAAGGTCGTAGAAGCTCAGGGATGGTCCCAATGGATCGGGCATAGCCACATTAGTGGAGATGGAACCAACTTCCAAGTCCCTATGACCTTCAGAAAAAAAGTTATTGAAGAATATCTTGATCTCCAATGGGTTTTCATTCCTAACCCTAACCCTAATCACAACCCAAAAATCAAACACTGATCACAACCCTAACCCTAACCCTTCCAAAGGTCGTAGGAGCTCGGGGGTGGTACCAATGGATCGGGCATAGCCATATTAGTGGAGATGGAACCAACTTCCAAGTCTCTATGACCTTCAGAAAGAAAGTTATTGAAGAATATCTTGATCTCCAATGGGCATTCATCCCTAACCCTAACCACAACCCTAACCCTAACCCTAACCCTCATTGCAAGCCTAACCCTTATTCACCATAGGGTGAATAACTTCGCGCTGCTTGCTCGAAACGTGCTGAAATTCGGTGTGGTCGCGTGGCAGGCTACCCTTCATTAATCCCGAAATGCCCAAGTCTCTATGACTTTCAGAAAAAAAGTTATTCAAAAATATCTCGTATTTTTTGGGGGAGATTTGGTGGTTTCACCATTTCCGAAGGTCGTAGAAGCTCGGGGATGGTCCCAATGGATCGGGCATAGCCACATTAGTGGAGATGGAACCAACTTCCAAGTCCCTATGACCTTCAGAAAAAATGTTATTGAAGAATATCTTGATCTCCAATGGGTTTTCATTCCTAACCCTAACCCTAATTACAACCCAAAAATCAAACACTAATCACAACCCTAACCCTAACCCTTCCAAAGGTCGTAGGAGCTCGGGGGTGGTACCAATGGATCGGGCATAGCCACATTAGTGGAGATGGAACCAACTTCCAAGTCTCTATGACCTTCAGAAAGAAAGTTATTGAAGAATATCTTGATCTCCAATGGGCATTCATTCCTAACCCTAATCACAACCCTAACCCTAACCCTAACCACAACCCTAACCCTAACCCTCATTGCAAGCCTAACCCTTATTCATCATAGGGTGAATAACTTCGCGCTGCTTGCTCGAAATGTGCTGAAATTCGGTGTGGTCGCGTGGCCGGCTACCCTTCATTAATCCTGAAATGCCCAAGTCTCTATGACTTTCAGAAAAAAAGTTATTCAAAAATATCTCGTATTTTTGGGGGGAGATTTGGTGGTTTCACCATTTCCGAAGGTCGTAGAAGCTCAGGGATGGTCCCAATGGATCGGGCATAGCCACATTAGTGGAGATGGAACCAACTTCCAAGTCCCTATGACCTTCAGAAAAAAAGTTATTGAAGAATATCTTGATCTCCAATGGGTTTTCATTCCTAACCCTAACCCTAATCACAACCCAAAAATCAAACACTGATCACAACCCTAACCCTAACCCTTCCAAAGGTCGTAGGAGCTCGGGGATGGTCCCAATGGATCGGGCATAGCCACATTAGTGGAGATGGAACCAACTTCCAAGTCCCTATGACCTTCAGAAAAAATGTTATTGAAGAATATCTTGATCTCCAATGGGTTTTCATTCCTAACCCTAACCCTAATTACAACCCAAAAATCAAACACTAATCACAACCCTAACCCTAACCCTTCCAAAGGTCGTAGGAGCTCGGGGGTGGTACCAATGGATCGGGCATAGCCACATTAGTGGAGATGGAACCAACTTCCAAGTCTCTATGACCTTCAGAAAGAAAGTTATTGAAGAATATCTTGATCTCCAATGGGCATTCATTCCTAACCCTAATCACAACCCTAACCCTAACCCTAACCACAACCCTAACCCTAACCCTCATTGCAAGCCTAACCCTTATTCATCATAGGGTGAATAACTTCGCGCTGCTTGCTCGAAATGTGCTGAAATTCGGTGTGGTCGCGTGGCCGGCTACCCTTCATTAATCCTGAAATGCCCAAGTCTCTATGACTTTCAGAAAAAAAGTTATTCAAAAATATCTCGTATTTTTGGGGGGAGATTTGGTGGTTTCACCATTTCCGAAGGTCGTAGAAGCTCAGGGATGGTCCCAATGGATCGGGCATAGCCACATTAGTGGAGATGGAACCAACTTCCAAGTCCCTATGACCTTCAGAAAAAAAGTTATTGAAGAATATCTTGATCTCCAATGGGTTTTCATTCCTAACCCTAACCCTAATCACAACCCAAAAATCAAACACTGATCACAACCCTAACCCTAACCCTTCCAAAGGTCGTAGGAGCTCGGGGGTGGTACCAATGGATCGGGCATAGCCATATTAGTGGAGATGGAACCAACTTCCAAGTCTCTATGACCTTCAGAAAGAAAGTTATTGAAGAATATCTTGATCTCCAATGGGCATTCATCCCTAACCCTAATCACAACCCTAACCCTAACCCTAACCACAACCCTAACCCTAACCCTAACCCTCATTGCAAGCCTAACCCTTATTCACCATAGGGTGAATAACTTCGCGCTGCTTGCTCGAAATGTGCTGAAATTCGGTGTGGTCGCGTGGCCGGCTACCCTTCATTAATCCTGAAATGCCCAAGTCTCTATGACTTTCAGAAAAAAAGTTATTCAAAAATATCTCGTATTTTTGGGGGGAGATTTGGTGGTTTCACCATTTCCGAAGGTCGTAGAAGCTCGGGGATGGTCCCAATGGATCGGGCATAGCCATATTAGTGGAGATGGAACCAACTTCCAAGTCTCTATGACCTTCAGAAAGAAAGTTATTGAAGAATATCTTGATCTCCAATGGGCATTCATCCCTAACCCTAATCACAACCCTAACCCTAACCACAACCCTAACCCTAACCCTAACCCTCATTGCAAGCCTAACCCTTATTCACCATAGGGTGAATAACTTCGCGCTGCTTGCTCGAAACGTGCTGAAATTCGGTGTGGTCGCGTGGCAGGCTACCCTTCATTAATCCCGAAATGCCCAAGTCTCTATGACTTTCAGAAAAAAAGTTATTCAAAAATATCTCGTATTTTTGGGGGGAGATTTGGTGGTTTCACCATTTCCGAAGGTCGTAGAAGCTCGGGGATGGTCCCAATGGATCGGGCATAGCCACATTAGTGGAGATGGAACCAACTTCCAAGTCCCTATGACCTTCAGAAAAAAAGTTATTGAAGAATATCTTGATCTCCAATGGGTTTTCATTTCTAACCCTAACCCTAATCACAACCCAAAAATCAAACACTGATCACAACCCTAACCCTAACCCTTCCAAAGGTCGTAGGAGCTCGGGGGTGGTACCAATGGATCGGGCATAGCCACATTAGTGGAGATGGAACCAACTTCCAAGTCTCTATGACCTTCAGAAAGAAAGTTATTGAAGAATATCTTGATCTCCAATGGGCATTCATCCCTAACCCTAACCACAACCCTAACCCTAACCCTAACCCTCATTGCAAGCCTAACCCTTATAGGGTGAATAACTTCGCGCTGCTTGCTCGAAACGTGCTGAAATTCAGTGTGGTCGCGTGGCAGGCTACTCTTCATTAATCCTGAAATGCCCAAGTCTCTATGACTTTCAGAAAAAAAGTTATTCAAAAATATCTCGTACTTTTTTGGGGAGATTTGGTGGTTTCACCATTTCCGAAGGTCGTAGAAGCTCAGGGATGGTCCCAATGGATCGGGCATAGCCACATTAGTGGAGATGGAACCAACTTCCAAGTCCCTATGACCTTCAGAAAAAAAGTTATTGAAGAATATCTTGATCTCCAATGGGTTTTCATTCCTAACCCTAACCCTAATCACAACCCAAAAATCAAACACTGATCACAACCCTAACCCTAACCCTTCCAAAGGTCGTAGGAGCTCGGGGGTGGTACCAATGGATCGGGCATAGCCACATTAGTGGAGATGGAACCAACTTCCAAGTCTCTATGACCTTCAGAAAGAAAGTTATTGAAGAATATCTTGATCTCCAATGGGCATTCATCCCTAACCCTAACCACAACCCTAACCCTAACCCTAACCACAACCCTAACCCTAACCCTAACCCTCATTGCAAGCCTAACCCTTATTCACCATAGGGTGAATAACTTCGCGCTGCTTGCTCGAAATGTGCTGAAATTCGGTGTGGTCGCGTGGCAGGCTACCCTTCATTAATCCTGAAATGCCCAAGTCTCTATGACTTTCAGAAAAAAAGTTATTCAAAAATATCTCGTACTTTTTTGGGGAGATTTGGTGGTTTCACCATTTCCGAAGGTCGTAGAAGCTCAGGGATGGTCCCAATGGATCGGGCATAGCCACATTAGTGGAGATGGAACCAACTTCCAAGTCCCTATGACCTTCAGAAAAAAAGTTATTGAAGAATATCTTGATCTCCAATGGGTTTTCATTCCTAACCCTAACCCTAATCACAACCCAAAAATCAAACACTGATCACAACCCTAACCCTAACCCTTCCAAAGGTCGTAGGAGCTCGGGGGTGGTACCAATGGATCGGGCATAGCCACATTAGTGGAGATGGAACCAACTTCCAAGTCTCTATGACCTTCAGAAAGAAAGTTATTGAAGAATATCTTGATCTCCAATGGGCATTCATTCCTAACCCTAATCACAACCCTAACCCTAACCCTAACCACAACCCTAACCCTAACCCTAACCCTCATTGCAAGCCTAACCCTTATTCATCATAGGGTGAATAACTTCGCGCTGCTTGCTCGAAATGTGCTGAAATTCGGTGTGGTCGCGTGGCCGGCTACCCTTCATTAATCCTGAAATGCCCAAGTCTCTATGACTTTCAGAAAAAAAGTTATTCAAAAATATCTCGTACTTTTTTGGGGAGATTTGGTGGTTTCACCATTTCCGAAGGTCGTAGAAGCTCAGGTATGGTCCCAATGGATCGGGCATAGCCACATTAGTGGAGATGGAACCAACTTCCAAGTCCCTATGACCTTCAGAAAAAAAGTTATTGAAGAATATCTTGATCTCCAATGGGTTTTCATTCCTAACCCTAACCCTAATCACAACCCAAAAATCAAACACTGATCACAACCCTAACCCTAACCCTTCCAAAGGTCGTAGGAGCTCGGGGGTGGTACCAATGGATCGGGCATAGCCACATTAGTGGAGATGGAACCAACTTCCAAGTCTCTATGACCTTCAGAAAGAAAGTTATTGAAGAATATCTTGATCTCCAATGGGCATTCATTCCTAACCCTAACCACAACCCTAACCCTAACCCTAACCCTCATTGCAAGCCTAACCCTTATTCATCATAGGGTGAATAACTTCGCGCTGCTTGCTCGAAATGTGCTGAAATTCGGTGTGGTCGCGTGGCCGGCTACCCTTCAATAATCCTGAAATGCCCAAGTCTCTATGACTTTCAGAAAAAAAGTTATTCAAAAATATCTCGTATTTTTTGGGGGAGATTTGGTGGTTTCACCATTTCCGAAGGTCGTAGAAGCTCAGGGATGGTCCCAATGGATCGGGCATAGCCACATTAGTGGAGATGGAACCAACTTCCAAGTCCCTATGACCTTCAGAAAAAAAGTTATTGAAGAATATCTTGATCTCCAATGGGTTTTCATTCCTAACCCTAACCACAACCCTAACCCTAACCCTAATCACAACCCAAAAATCAAACACTGATCACAACCCTAACCCTAACCCTTCCAAAGGTCGTAGGAGCTCGGGGGTGGTACCAATGGATCGGGCATAGCCACATTAGTGGAGATGGAACCAACTTCCAAGTCTCTATGACCTTCAGAAAGAAAGTTATTGAAGAATATCTTGATCTCCAATGGGCATTCATCCCTAACCCTAACCACAACCCTAACCCTAACCCTAACCACAACCCTAACCCTAACCCTAACCCTCATTGCAAGCCTAACCCTTATTCACCATAGGGTGAATAACTTCGCGCTGCTTGCTCGAAATGTGCTGAAATTCGGTGTGGTCGCGTGGCAGGCTACCCTTCATTAATCCTGAAATGCCCAAGTCTCTATGACTTTCAGAAAAAAAGTTATTCAAAAATATCTCGTACTTTTTTGGGGAGATTTGGTGGTTTCACCATTTCCGAAGGTCGTAGAAGCTCAGGGATGGTCCCAATGGATCGGGCATAGCCACATTAGTGGAGATGGAACCAACTTCCAAGTCCCTATGACCTTCAGAAAAAAAGTTATTGAAGAATATCTTGATCTCCAATGGGTTTTCATTCCTAACCCTAACCCTAATCACAACCCAAAAATCAAACACTGATCACAACCCTAACCCTAACCCTTCCAAAGGTCGTAGGAGCTCGGGGGTGGTACCAATGGATCGGGCATAGCCACATTAGTGGAGATGGAACCAACTTCCAAGTCTCTATGACCTTCAGAAAGAAAGTTATTGAAGAATATCTTGATCTCCAATGGGCATTCATTCCTAACCCTAATCACAACCCTAACCCTAACCCTAACCACAACCCTAACCCTAACCCTAACCCTCATTGCAAGCCTAACCCTTATTCATCATAGGGTGAATAACTTCGCGCTGCTTGCTCGAAATGTGCTGAAATTCGGTGTGGTCGCGTGGCCGGCTACCCTTCATTAATCCTGAAATGCCCAAGTCTCTATGACTTTCAGAAAAAAAGTTATTCAAAAATATCTCGTACTTTTTTGGGGAGATTTGGTGGTTTCACCATTTCCGAAGGTCGTAGAAGCTCAGGTATGGTCCCAATGGATCGGGCATAGCCACATTAGTGGAGATGGAACCAACTTCCAAGTCCCTATGACCTTCAGAAAAAAAGTTATTGAAGAATATCTTGATCTCCAATGGGTTTTCATTCCTAACCCTAACCCTAATCACAACCCAAAAATCAAACACTGATCACAACCCTAACCCTAACCCTTCCAAAGGTCGTAGGAGCTCGGGGGTGGTACCAATGGATCGGGCATAGCCACATTAGTGGAGATGGAACCAACTTCCAAGTCTCTATGACCTTCAGAAAGAAAGTTATTGAAGAATATCTTGATCTCCAATGGGCATTCATTCCTAACCCTAACCACAACCCTAACCCTAACCCTAACCCTCATTGCAAGCCTAACCCTTATTCATCATAGGGTGAATAACTTCGCGCTGCTTGCTCGAAATGTGCTGAAATTCGGTGTGGTCGCGTGGCCGGCTACCCTTCAATAATCCTGAAATGCCCAAGTCTCTATGACTTTCAGAAAAAAAGTTATTCAAAAATATCTCGTATTTTTTGGGGGAGATTTGGTGGTTTCACCATTTCCGAAGGTCGTAGAAGCTCAGGGATGGTCCCAATGGATCGGGCATAGCCACATTAGTGGAGATGGAACCAACTTCCAAGTCCCTATGACCTTCAGAAAAAAAGTTATTGAAGAATATCTTGATCTCCAATGGGTTTTCATTCCTAACCCTAACCACAACCCTAACCCTAACCCTAATCACAACCCAAAAATCAAACACTGATCACAACCCTAACCCTAACCCTTCCAAAGGTCGTAGGAGCTCGGGGGTGGTACCAATGGATCGGGCATAGCCACATTAGTGGAGATGGAACCAACTTCCAAGTCTCTATGACCTTCAGAAAGAAAGTTATTGAAGAATATCTTGATCTCCAATGGGCATTCATCCCTAACCCTAACCACAACCCTAACCCTAACCCTAACCCTCATTGCAAGCCTAACCCTTATTCACCATAGGGTGAATAACTTCGCGCTGCTTGCTCGAAACGTGCTGAAATTCGGTGTGGTCGCGTGGCAGGCTACCCTTCATTAATCCCGAAATGCCCAAGTCTCTATGACTTTCAGAAAAAAAGTTATTCAAAAATATCTCGTATTTTTTGGGGGAGATTTGGTGGTTTCACCATTTCTGAAGGTCGTAGAAGCTCGGGGATGGTCCCAATGGATCGGGCATAGCCACATTAGTGGAGATGGAACCAACTTCCAAGTCCCTATGACCTTCAGAAAAAATGTTATTGAAGAATATCTTGATCTCCAATGGGTTTTCATTCCTAACCCTAACCCTAATTACAACCCAAAAATCAAACACTAATCACAACCCTAACCCTAACCCTTCCAAAGGTCGTAGGAGCTCGGGGGTGGTACCAATGGATCGGGCATAGCCACATTAGTGGAGATGGAACCAACTTCCAAGTCTCTATGACCTTCAGAAAGAAAGTTATTGAAGAATATCTTGATCTCCAATGGGCATTCATCCCTAACCCTAATCACAACCCTAACCCTAACCCTAACCACAACCCTAACCCTAACCCTATCCCTCATTGCAAGCCTAACCCTTATTCACCATAGGGTGAATAACTTCGCGCTGCTTGCTCGAAACATGCTGAAATTCGGTGTGGTCGCGTGGCAGGCTACCCTTCATTAATCCCGAAATGCCCAAGTCTCTATGACTTTCAGAAAAAAAGTTATTCAAAAATATCTCGTACTTTTTTGGGGAGATTTGGTGGTTTGACCATTTCCGAAGGTCGTAGAAGCTCAGGGATGGTCCCAATGGATCGGGCATAGCCACATTAGTGGAGATGGAACCAACTTCCAAGTCCCTATGACCTTCAGAAAAAAAGTTATTGAAGAATATCTTGATCTCCAATGGGTTTTCATTCCTAACCCTAACCCTAATCACAACCCAAAAATCAAACACTGATCACAACCCTAACCCTAACCCTTCCAAAGGTCGTAGGAGCTCGGGGGTGGTACCAATGGATCGGGCATAGCCACATTAGTGGAGATGGAACCAACTTCCAAGTCTCTATGACCTTCAGAAAGAAAGTTATTGAAGAATATCTTGATCTCCAATGGGCATTCATCCCTAACCCTAACCACAACCCTAACCCTAACCCTAACCCTCATTGCAAGCCTAACCCTTATTCACCATAGGGTGAATAACTTCGCGCTGCTTGCTCGAAATGTGCTGAAATTCGGTGTGGTCGCGTGGCAGCCTACCCTTCATTAATCCTGAAATGCCCAAGTCTCTATGACTTTCAGAAAAAAAGTTATTCAAAAATATCTCGTACTTTTTGGGGAAATTTGGTGGTTTCACCATTTCCGAAGGTCGTAGAAGCTCAGGGATGGTCCCAATGGATCGGGCATAGCCACATTAGTGGAGATGGAAACAACTTCCAAGTCCCTATGACCTTCAGAAAAAAAGTTATTGAAGAATATCTTGATCTCCAATGGGTTTTCATTCCTAACCCTAACCCTAATCACAACCCAAAAATCAAACACTGATCACAACCCTAACCCTAACCCTTCCAAAGGTCGTAGGAGCTCGGGGGTGGTACCAATGGATCGGGCATAGCCACATTAGTGGAGATGGAACCAACTTCCAAGTCTCTATGACCTTCAGAAAGAAAGTTATTGAAGAATATCTTGATCTCCAATGGTCATTCATCCCTAACCCTAATCACAACCCTAACCCTAACCCTAACCACAACCCTAACCCTAACCCTATCCCTCATTGCAAGCCTAACCCTTATTCACCATAGGGTGAATAACTTCGCGCTGCTTGCTCGAAACATGCTGAAATTCGGTGTGGTCGCGTGGCAGGCTACCCTTCATTAATCCCGAAATGCCCAAGTCTCTATGACTTTCAGAAAAAAAGTTATTCAAAAATATCTCGTACTTTTTTGGGGAGATTTGGTGGTTTGACCATTTCCGAAGGTCGTAGAAGCTCGGGGATGGTCCCAATGGATCGGGCATAGCCATATTAGTGGAGATGGAACCAACTTCCAAGTCTCTATGACCTTCAGAAAGAAAGTTATTGAAGAATATCTTGATCTCCAATGGGCATTCATCCCTAACCCTAATCACAACCCTAACCCTAACCCTAACCACAACCCTAACCCTAACCCTAACCCTAACCCTCATTGCAAGCCTAACCCTTATTCACCATAGGGTGAATAACTTCGCGCTGCTTGCTCGAAACGTGCTGAAATTCGGTGTGGTCGCGTGGCAGGCTACCCGTCATTAATCCCGAAATGCCCAAGTCTCTATGACTTTCAGAAAAAAAGTTATTCAAAAATATCTCGTATTTTTGGGGGGAGATTTGGTGGTTTCACCATTTCCGAAGGTCGTAGAAGCTCGGGGATGGTCCCAATGGATCGGGCATAGCCACATTAGTGGAGATGGAACCAACTTCCAAGTCCCTATGACCTTCAGAAAAAAAGTTATTGAAGAATATCTTGATCTCCAATGGGTTTTCATTCCTAACCCTAACCCTAATCACAACCCAAAAATCAAACACTGATCACAACCCTAACCCTAACCCTTCCAAAGGTCGTAGGAGCTCGGGGGTGGTACCAATGGATCGGGCATAGCCACATTAGTGGAGATGGAACCAACTTCCAAGTCTCTATGACCTTCAGAAAGAAAGTTATTGAAGAATATCTTGATCTCCAATGGGCATTCATCCCTAACCCTAACCACAACCCTAACCCTAACCCTAACCCTCATTGCAAGCCTAACCCTTATAGGGTGAATAACTTCGCGCTGCTTGCTCGAAACGTGCTGAAATTCAGTGTGGTCGCGTGGCAGGCTACTCTTCATTAATCCTGAAATGCCCAAGTCTCTATGACTTTCAGAAAAAAAGTTATTCAAAAATATCTCGTACTTTTTTGGGGAGATTTGGTGGTTTCACCATTTCCAAAGGTCGTAGAAGCTCAGGGATGGTCCCAATGGATCGGGCATAGCCACATTAGTGGAGATGGAACCAACTTCCAAGTCCCTATGACCTTCAGAAAAAAAGTTATTGAAGAATATCTTGATCTCCAATGGGTTTTCATTCCTAACCCTAACCCTAATCACAACCCAAAAATCAAACACTGATCACAACCCTAACCCTAACCCTTCCAAAGGTCGTAGGAGCTCGGGGGTGGTACCAATGGATCGGGCATAGCCACATTAGTGGAGATGGAACCAACTTCCAAGTCTCTATGACCTTCAGAAAGAAAGTTATTGAAGAATATCTTGATCTCCAATGGGCATTCATTCCTAACCCTAACCACAACCCTAACCCTAACCCTAACCACAACCCTAACCCTAACCCTAACCCTCATTGCAAGCCTAACCCTTATTCACCATAGGGTGAATAACTTCGCGCTGCTTGCTCGAAATGTGCTGAAATTCGGTATGGTCGCGTGGCAGGCTACCCTTCATTAATCCTGAAATGCCCAAGTCTCTATGACTTTCAGAAAAAAAGTTATTCAAAAATATCTCGTACTTTTTTGGGGAGATTTGGTGGTTTCACCATTTCCGAAGGTCGTAGAAGCTCAGGGATGGTCCCAATGGATCGGGCATAGCCACATTAGTGGAGATGGAACCAACTTCCAAGTCCCTATGACCTTCAGAAAAAAAGTTATTGAAGAATATCTTGATCTCCAATGGGTTTTCATTCCTAACCCTAACCCTAATCACAACCCAAAAATCAAACACTGATCACAACCCTAACCCTAACCCTTCCAAAGGTCGTAGGAGCTCGGGGGTGGTACCAATGGATCGGGCATAGCCACATTAGTGGAGATGGAACCAACTTCCAAGTCTCTATGACCTTCAGAAAGAAAGTTATTGAAGAATATCTTGATCTCCAATGGGCATTCATTCCTAACCCTAATCACAACCCTAACCCTAACCCTAACCACAACCCTAACCCTAACCCTAACCCTCATTGCAAGCCTAACCCTTATTCATCATAGGGTGAATAACTTCGCGCTGCTTGCTCGAAATGTGCTGAAATTCGGTGTGGTCGCGTGGCCGGCTACCCTTCAATAATCCTGAAATGCCCAAGTCTCTATGACTTTCAGAAAAAAAGTTATTCAAAAATATCTCGTATTTTTTGGGGGAGATTTGGTGGTTTCACCATTTCCGAAGGTCGTAGAAGCTCGGGGATGGTCCCAATGGATCGGGCATAGCCACATTAGTGGAGATGGAACCAACTTCCAAGTCCCTATGACCTTCAGAAAAAAAGTTATTGAAGAATATCTTGATCTCCAATGGGTTTTCATTCCTAACCCTAACCCTAATTACAACCCAAAAATCAAACACTAATCACAACCCTAACCCTAACCCTTCCAAAGGTCGTAGGAGCTCGGGGGTGGTACCAATGGATCGGGCATAGCCACATTAGTGGAGATGGAACCAACTTCCAAGTCTCTATGACCTTCAGAAAGAAAGTTATTGAAGAATATCTTGATCTCCAATGGGCATTCATCCCTAACCCTAATCACAACCCTAACCCTAACCCTAACCCTAACCACAACCCTAACCCTAACCCTATCCCTCATTGCAAGCCTAACCCTTATTCACCATAGGGTGAATAACTTCGCGCTGCTTGCTCGAAACATGCTGAAATTCGGTGTGGTCGCGTGGCAGGCTACCCTTCATTAATCCCGAAATGCCCAAGTCTCTATGACTTTCAGAAAAAAAGTTATTCAAAAATATCTCGTATTTTTTGGGGGAGATTTGGTGGTTTCACCATTTCCGAAGGTCGTAGAAGCTCGGGGATGGTCCCAATGGATCGGGCATAGCCACATTAGTGGAGATGGAACCAACTTCCAAGTCCCTATGACCTTCAGAAAAAATGTTATTGAAGAATATCTTGATCTCCAATGGGTTTTCATTCCTAACCCTAACCCTAATTACAACCCAAAAATCAAACACTAATCACAACCCTAACCCTAACCCTTCCAAAGGTCGTAGGAGCTCGGGGGTGGTACCAATGGATCGGGCATAGCCACATTAGTGGAGATGGAACCAACTTCCAAGTCTCTATGACCTTCAGAAAGAAAGTTATTGAAGAATATCTTGATCTCCAATGGGCATTCATCCCTAACCCTAATCACAACCCTAACCCTAACCCTAACCACAACCCTAACCCTAACCCTAACCCTCATTGCAAGCCTAACCCTTATTCACCATAGGGTGAATAACTTCGCGCTGCTTGCTCGAAACATGCTGAAATTCGGTGTGGTCGCGTGGCAGGCTACCCTTCATTAATCCCGAAATGCCCAAGTCTCTATGACTTTCAGAAAAAAAGTTATTCAAAAATATCTCGTACTTTTTTGGGGAGATTTGGTGGTTTGACCATTTCCGAAGGTCGTAGAAGCTCAGGGATGGTCCCAATGGATCGGGCATAGCCACATTAGTGGAGATGGAACCAACTTCCAAGTCCCTATGACCTTCAGAAAAAAAGTTATTGAAGAATATCTTGATCTCCAATGGGTTTTCATTCCTAACCCTAACCCTAATCACAACCCAAAAATCAAACACTGATCACAACCCTAACCCTAACCCTTCCAAAGGTCGTAGGAGCTCGGGGGTGGTACCAATGGATCGGGCATAGCCACATTAGTGGAGATGGAACCAACTTCCAAGTCTCTATGACCTTCAGAAAGAAAGTTATTGAAGAATATCTTGATCTCCAATGGGCATTCATCCCTAACCCTAACCACAACCCTAACCCTAACCCTAACCCTCATTGCAAGCCTAACCCTTATTCACCATAGGGTGAATAACTTCGCGCTGCTTGCTCGAAATGTGCTGAAATTCGGTGTGGTCGCGTGGCAGCCTACCCTTCATTAATCCTGAAATGCCCAAGTCTCTATGACTTTCAGAAAAAAAGTTATTCAAAAATATCTCGTACTTTTTGGGGAAATTTGGTGGTTTCACCATTTCCGAAGGTCGTAGAAGCTCAGGGATGGTCCCAATGGATCGGGCATAGCCACATTAGTGGAGATGGAAACAACTTCCAAGTCCCTATGACCTTCAGAAAAAAAGTTATTGAAGAATATCTTGATCTCCAATGGGTTTTCATTCCTAACCCTAACCCTAATCACAACCCAAAAATCAAACACTGATCACAACCCTAACCCTAACCCTTCCAAAGGTCGTAGGAGCTCGGGGGTGGTACCAATGGATCGGGCATAGCCACATTAGTGGAGATGGAACCAACTTCCAAGTCTCTATGACCTTCAGAAAGAAAGTTATTGAAGAATATCTTGATCTCCAATGGTCATTCATCCCTAACCCTAATCACAACCCTAACCCTAACCCTAACCCTAACCACAACCCTAACCCTAACCCTATCCCTCATTGCAAGCCTAACCCTTATTCACCATAGGGTGAATAACTTCGCGCTGCTTGCTCGAAACATGCTGAAATTCGGTGTGGTCGCGTGGCAGGCTACCCTTCATTAATCCCGAAATGCCCAAGTCTCTATGACTTTCAGAAAAAAAGTTATTCAAAAATATCTCGTACTTTTTTGGGGAGATTTGGTGGTTTGACCATTTCCGAAGGTCGTAGAAGCTCGGGGATGGTCCCAATGGATCGGGCATAGCCATATTAGTGGAGATGGAACCAACTTCCAAGTCTCTATGACCTTCAGAAAGAAAGTTATTGAAGAATATCTTGATCTCCAATGGGCATTCATCCCTAACCCTAATCACAACCCTAACCCTAACCCTAACCCTAACCCTCATTGCAAGCCTAACCCTTATTCACCATAGGGTGAATAACTTCGCGCTGCTTGCTCGAAACGTGCTGAAATTCGGTGTGGTCGCGTGGCAGGCTACCCGTCATTAATCCCGAAATGCCCAAGTCTCTATGACTTTCAGAAAAAAAGTTATTCAAAAATATCTCGTATTTTTGGGGGGAGATTTGGTGGTTTCACCATTTCCGAAGGTCGTAGAAGCTCGGGGATGGTCCCAATGGATCGGGCATAGCCACATTAGTGGAGATGGAACCAACTTCCAAGTCCCTATGACCTTCAGAAAAAAAGTTATTGAAGAATATCTTGATCTCCAATGGGTTTTCATTCCTAACCCTAACCCTAATCACAACCCAAAAATCAAACACTGATCACAACCCTAACCCTAACCCTTCCAAAGGTCGTAGGAGCTCGGGGGTGGTACCAATGGATCGGGCATAGCCACATTAGTGGAGATGGAACCAACTTCCAAGTCTCTATGACCTTCAGAAAGAAAGTTATTGAAGAATATCTTGATCTCCAATGGGCATTCATCCCTAACCCTAACCACAACCCTAACCCTAACCCTAACCCTCATTGCAAGCCTAACCCTTATAGGGTGAATAACTTCGCGCTGCTTGCTCGAAACGTGCTGAAATTCAGTGTGGTCGCGTGGCAGGCTACTCTTCATTAATCCTGAAATGCCCAAGTCTCTATGACTTTCAGAAAAAAAGTTATTCAAAAATATCTCGTACTTTTTTGGGGAGATTTGGTGGTTTCACCATTTCCGAAGGTCGTAGAAGCTCGGGGATGGTCCCAATGGATCGGGCATAGCCACATTAGTGGAGATGGAACCAACTTCCAAGTCCCTATGACCTTCAGAAAAAAAGTTATTGAAGAATATCTTGATCTCCAATGGGTTTTCATTCCTAACCCTAACCCTAATCACAACCCAAAAATCAAACACTGATCACAACCCTAACCCTAACCCTTCCAAAGGTCGTAGGAGCTCGGGGGTGGTACCAATGGATCGGGCATAGCCACATTAGTGGAGATGGAACCAACTTCCAAGTCTCTATGACCTTCAGAAAGAAAGTTATTGAAGAATATCTTGATCTCCAATGGGCATTCATCCCTAACCCTAACCACAACCCTAACCCTAACCCTAACCCTCATTGCAAGCCTAACCCTTATAGGGTGAATAACTTCGCGCTGCTTGCTCGAAACGTGCTGAAATTCAGTGTGGTCGCGTGGCAGGCTACTCTTCATTAATCCTGAAATGCCCAAGTCTCTATGACTTTCAGAAAAAAAGTTATTCAAAAATATCTCGTACTTTTTTGGGGAGATTTGGTGGTTTCACCATTTCCAAAGGTCGTAGAAGCTCAGGGATGGTCCCAATGGATCGGGCATAGC
The DNA here is from genome assembly GCF_024713975.1 of Paralichthys olivaceus. Taxonomy (NCBI): domain Eukaryota; kingdom Metazoa; phylum Chordata; class Actinopteri; order Pleuronectiformes; family Paralichthyidae; genus Paralichthys; species Paralichthys olivaceus. Next base: position 2,236,221 of record NC_091108.1, on the reverse strand, counting down.
CACATTAGTGGAGATGGAACCAACTTCCAAGTCCCTATGACCTTCAGAAAAAAAGTTATTGAAGAATATCTTGATCTCCAATGGGTTTTCATTCCTAACCCTAACCCTAATCACAACCCAAAAATCAAACACTGATCACAACCCTAACCCTAACCCTTCCAAAGGTCGTAGGAGCTCGGGGGTGGTACCAATGGATCGGGCATAGCCACATTAGTGGAGATGGAACCAACTTCCAAGTCTCTATGACCTTCAGAAAGAAAGTTATTGAAGAATATCTTGATCTCCAATGGGCATTCATTCCTAACCCTAACCACAACCCTAACCCTAACCCTAACCACAACCCTAACCCTAACCCTAACCCTCATTGCAAGCCTAACCCTTATTCACCATAGGGTGAATAACTTCGCGCTGCTTGCTCGAAATGTGCTGAAATTCGGTATGGTCGCGTGGCAGGCTACCCTTCATTAATCCTGAAATGCCCAAGTCTCTATGACTTTCAGAAAAAAAGTTATTCAAAAATATCTCGTACTTTTTTGGGGAGATTTGGTGGTTTCACCATTTCCGAAGGTCGTAGAAGCACAGGGATGGTCCCAATGGATCGGGCATAGCCACATTAGTGGAGATGGAACCAACTTCCAAGTCCCTATGACCTTCAGAAAAAAAGTTATTGAAGAATATCTTGATCTCCAATGGGTTTTCATTCCTAACCCTAACCCTAATCACAACCCAAAAATCAAACACTGATCACAACCCTAACCCTAACCCTTCCAAAGGTCGTAGGAGCTCGGGGGTGGTACCAATGGATCGGGCATAGCCACATTAGTGGAGATGGAACCAACTTCCAAGTCTCTATGACCTTCAGAAAGAAAGTTATTGAAGAATATCTTGATCTCCAATGGGCATTCATTCCTAACCCTAATCACAACCCTAACCCTAACCCTAACCACAACCCTAACCCTAACCCTAACCCTCATTGCAAGCCTAACCCTTATTCATCATAGGGTGAATAACTTCGCGCTGCTTGCTCGAAATGTGCTGAAATTCGGTGTGGTCGCGTGGCCGGCTACCCTTCATTAATCCTGAAATGCCCAAGTCTCTATGACTTTCAGAAAAAAAGTTATTCAAAAATATCTCGTACTTTTTTGGGGAGATTTGGTGGTTTCACCATTTCCGAAGGTCGTAGAAGCTCAGGTATGGTCCCAATGGATCGGGCATAGCCACATTAGTGGAGATGGAACCAACTTCCAAGTCCCTATGACCTTCAGAAAAAAAGTTATTGAAGAATATCTTGATCTCCAATGGGTTTTCATTCCTAACCCTAACCCTAATCACAACCCAAAAATCAAACACTGATCACAACCCTAACCCTAACCCTTCCAAAGGTCGTAGGAGCTCGGGGGTGGTACCAATGGATCGGGCATAGCCACATTAGTGGAGATGGAACCAACTTCCAAGTCTCTATGACCTTCAGAAAGAAAGTTATTGAAGAATATCTTGATCTCCAATGGGCATTCATTCCTAACCCTAATCACAACCCTAACCCTAACCCTAATCACAACCCTAACCCTAACCCTAACCCTCATTGCAAGCCTAACCCTTATTCATCATAGGGTGAATAACTTCGCGCTGCTTGCTCGAAATGTGCTGAAATTCGGTGTGGTCGCGTGGCCGGCTACCCTTCAATAATCCTGAAATGCCCAAGTCTCTATGACTTTCAGAAAAAAAGTTATTCAAAAATATCTCGTATTTTTTGGGGGAGATTTGGTGGTTTCACCATTTCCGAAGGTCGTAGAAGCTCGGGGATGGTCCCAATGGATCGGGCATAGCCACATTAGTGGAGATGGAACCAACTTCCAAGTCCCTATGACCTTCAGAAAAAAAGTTATTGAAGAATATCTTGATCTCCAATGGGTTTTCATTCCTAACCCTAACCCTAATTACAACCCAAAAATCAAACACTAATCACAACCCTAACCCTAACCCTTCCAAAGGTCGTAGGAGCTCGGGGGTGGTACCAATGGATCGGGCATAGCCACATTAGTGGAGATGGAACCAACTTCCAAGTCTCTATGACCTTCAGAAAGAAAGTTATTGAAGAATATCTTGATCTCCAATGGGCATTCATCCCTAACCCTAATCACAACCCTAACCCTAACCCTAACCCTAACCACAACCCTAACCCTAACCCTATCCCTCATTGCAAGCCTAACCCTTATTCACCATAGGGTGAATAACTTTGCGCTGCTTGCTCGAAACATGCTGAAATTCGGTGTGGTCGCGTGGCAGGCTACCCTTCATTAATCCCGAAATGCCCAAGTCTCTATGACTTTCAGAAAAAAAGTTATTCAAAAATATCTCGTACTTTTTTGGGGAGATTTGGTGGTTTGACCATTTCCGAAGGTCGTAGAAGCTCAGGGATGGTCCCAATGGATCGGGCATAGCCACATTAGTGGAGATGGAACCAACTTCCAAGTCCCTATGACCTTCAGAAAAAAAGTTATTGAAGAATATCTTGATCTCCAATGGGTTTTCATTCCTAACCCTAACCCTAATCACAACCCAAAAATCAAACACTGATCACAACCCTAACCCTAACCCTTCCAAAGGTCGTAGGAGCTCGGGGGTGGTACCAATGGATCGGGCATAGCCACATTAGTGGAGATGGAACCAACTTCCAAGTCTCTATGACCTTCAGAAAGAAAGTTATTGAAGAATATCTTGATCTCCAATGGGCATTCATCCCTAACCCTAACCACAACCCTAACCCTAACCCTAACCCTCATTGCAAGCCTAACCCTTATTCACCATAGGGTGAATAACTTCGCGCTGCTTGCTCGAAATGTGCTGAAATTCGGTGTGGTCGCGTGGCAGCCTACCCTTCATTAATCCTGAAATGCCCAAGTCTCTATGACTTTCAGAAAAAAAGTTATTCAAAAATATCTCGTACTTTTTGGGGAAATTTGGTGGTTTCACCATTTCCGAAGGTCGTAGAAGCTCAGGGATGGTCCCAATGGATCGGGCATAGCCACATTAGTGGAGATGGAACCAACTTCCAAGTCTCTATGACCTTCAGAAAGAAAGTTATTGAAGAATATCTTGATCTCCAATGGGTTTTCATTCCTAACCCTAACCCTAATCACAACCCAAAAATCAAACACTGATCACAACCCTAACCCTAACCCTTCCAAAGGTCGTAGGAGCTCGGGGGTGGTACCAATGGATCGGGCATAGCCACATTAGTGGAGATGGAACCAACTTCCAAGTCTCTATGACCTTCAGAAAGAAAGTTATTGAAGAATATCTTGATCTCCAATGGGCATTCATTCCTAACCCTAATCACAACCCTAACCCTAACCCTAACCACAACCCTAACCCTAACCCTAACCCTCATTGCAAGCCTAACCCTTATTCATCATAGGGTGAATAACTTCGCGCTGCTTGCTCGAAATGTGCTGAAATTCGGTGTGGTCGCGTGGCCGGCTACCCTTCATTAATCCTGAAATGCCCAAGTCTCTATGACTTTCAGAAAAAAAGTTATTCAAAAATATCTCGTACTTTTTTGGGGAGATTTGGTGGTTTCACCATTTCCGAAGGTCGTAGAAGCTCAGGTATGGTCCCAATGGATCGGGCATAGCCACATTAGTGGAGATGGAACCAACTTCCAAGTCCCTATGACCTTCAGAAAAAAAGTTATTGAAGAATATCTTGATCTCCAATGGGTTTTCATTCCTAACCCTAACCCTAATCACAACCCAAAAATCAAACACTGATCACAACCCTAACCCTAACCCTTCCAAAGGTCGTAGGAGCTCGGGGGTGGTACCAATGGATCGGGCATAGCCACATTAGTGGAGATGGAACCAACTTCCAAGTCTCTATGACCTTCAGAAAGAAAGTTATTGAAGAATATCTTGATCTCCAATGGGCATTCATTCCTAACCCTAATCACAACCCTAACCCTAACCCTAATCACAACCCTAACCCTAACCCTAACCCTCATTGCAAGCCTAACCCTTATTCATCATAGGGTGAATAACTTCGCGCTGCTTGCTCGAAATGTGCTGAAATTCGGTGTGGTCGCGTGGCCGGCTACCCTTCAATAATCCTGAAATGCCCAAGTCTCTATGACTTTCAGAAAAAAAGTTATTCAAAAATATCTCGTATTTTTTGGGGGAGATTTGGTGGTTTCACCATTTCCGAAGGTCGTAGAAGCTCGGGGATGGTCCCAATGGATCGGGCATAGCCACATTAGTGGAGATGGAACCAACTTCCAAGTCCCTATGACCTTCAGAAAAAAAGTTATTGAAGAATATCTTGATCTCCAATGGGTTTTCATTCCTAACCCTAACCCTAATTACAACCCAAAAATCAAACACTAATCACAACCCTAACCCTAACCCTTCCAAAGGTCGTAGGAGCTCGGGGGTGGTACCAATGGATCGGGCATAGCCACATTAGTGGAGATGGAACCAACTTCCAAGTCTCTATGACCTTCAGAAAGAAAGTTATTGAAGAATATCTTGATCTCCAATGGGCATTCATCCCTAACCCTAATCACAACCCTAACCCTAACCCTAACCCTAACCACAACCCTAACCCTAACCCTATCCCTCATTGCAAGCCTAACCCTTATTCACCATAGGGTGAATAACTTCGCGCTGCTTGCTCGAAACATGCTGAAATTCGGTGTGGTCGCGTGGCAGGCTACCCTTCATTAATCCCGAAATGCCCAAGTCTCTATGACTTTCAGAAAAAAAGTTATTCAAAAATATCTCGTACTTTTTTGGGGAGATTTGGTGGTTTGACCATTTCCGAAGGTCGTAGAAGCTCAGGGATGGTCCCAATGGATCGGGCATAGCCACATTAGTGGAGATGGAACCAACTTCCAAGTCCCTATGACCTTCAGAAAAAAAGTTATTGAAGAATATCTTGATCTCCAATGGGTTTTCATTCCTAACCCTAACCCTAATCACAACCCAAAAATCAAACACTGATCACAACCCTAACCCTAACCCTTCCAAAGGTCGTAGGAGCTCGGGGGTGGTACCAATGGATCGGGCATAGCCACATTAGTGGAGATGGAACCAACTTCCAAGTCTCTATGACCTTCAGAAAGAAAGTTATTGAAGAATATCTTGATCTCCAATGGGCATTCATCCCTAACCCTAACCACAACCCTAACCCTAACCCTAACCCTCATTGCAAGCCTAACCCTTATTCACCATAGGGTGAATAACTTCGCGCTGCTTGCTCGAAATGTGCTGAAATTCGGTGTGGTCGCGTGGCAGCCTACCCTTCATTAATCCTGAAATGCCCAAGTCTCTATGACTTTCAGAAAAAAAGTTATTCAAAAATATCTCGTACTTTTTGGGGAAATTTGGTGGTTTCACCATTTCCGAAGGTCGTAGAAGCTCAGGGATGGTCCCAATGGATCGGGCATAGCCACATTAGTGGAGATGGAAACAACTTCCAAGTCCCTATGACCTTCAGAAAAAAAGTTATTGAAGAATATCTTGATCTCCAATGGGTTTTCATTCCTAACCCTAACCCTAATCACAACCCAAAAATCAAACACTGATCACAACCCTAACCCTAACCCTTCCAAAGGTCGTAGGAGCTCGGGGGTGGTACCAATGGATCGGGCATAGCCACATTAGTGGAGATGGAACCAACTTCCAAGTCTCTATGACCTTCAGAAAGAAAGTTATTGAAGAATATCTTGATCTCCAATGGGCATTCATCCCTAACCCTAACCACAACCCTAACCCTAACCCTAACCCTCATTGCAAGCCTAACCCTTATTCACCATAGGGTGAATAACTTCGTGCTGCTTGCTCGAAATGTGCTGAAATTCGGTGTGGTCGCGTGGCAGGCTACCCTTCATTAATCCTGAAATGCCCAAGTCTCTATGACTTTCAGAAAAAAAGTTATTCAAAAATATCTCGTACTTTTTGGGGGAGATTTGGTGGTTTCACCATTTCCGAAGGTCGTAGAAGCTCAGGGATGGTACCAATGGATCGGGCATAGCCACATTAGTGGAGATGGAACCAACTTCCAAGTCCCTATGACCTTCAGAAAAAAAGATATTGAAGAATATCTTGATCTCCAATGGGTTTTCATTCCTAACCCTAACCCTAATCACAACCCAAAAATCAAACACTGATCACAACCCTAACCCTAACCCTTCCAAAGGTCATAGGAGCTCGGGGGTGGTACCAATGGATCGGGCATAGCCACATTAGTGGAGATGGAACCAACTTCCAAGTCTCTATGACCTTCAGAAAGAAAGTTATTGAAGAATATCTTGATCTCCAATGGGCATTCATCCCTAACCCTAATCACAACCCTAACCCTAACCACAACCCTAACCCTAACCCTAACCCTCATTGCAAGCCTAACCCTTATTCACCATAGGGTGAATAACTTCGCGCTGCTTGCTCGAAACGTGCTGAAATTCGGTGTGGTCGCGTGGCAGGCTACCCTTCATTAATCCCGAAATGCCCAAGTCTCTATAACTTTCAGAAAAAAAGTTATTCAAAAATATCTCGTATTTTTTGGGGGAGATTTGGTGGTTTCACCATTTCCGAAGGTCGTAGAAGCTCGGGGATGGTCCCAATGGATCGGGCATAGCCACATTAGTGGAGATGGAACCAACTTCCAAGTCCCTATGACCTTCAGAAAAAAAGTTATTGAAGAATATCTTGATCTCCAATGGGTTTTCATTCCTAACCCTAACCCTAATTACAACCCAAAAATCAAACACTAATCACAACCCTAACCCTAACCCTTCCAAAGGTCGTAGGAGCTCGGGGGTGGTACCAATGGATCGGGCATAGCCACATTAGTGGAGATGGAACCAACTTCCAAGTCTCTATGACCTTCAGAAAGAAAGTTATTGAAGAATATCTTGATCTCCAATGGGCATTCATCCCTAACCCTAATCACAACCCTAACCCTAACCCTAACCCTAACCACAACCCTAACCCTAACCCTATCCCTCATTGCAAGCCTAACCCTTATTCACCATAGGGTGAATAACTTCGCGCTGCTTGCTCGAAACATGCTGAAATTCGGTGTGGTCGCGTGGCAGGCTACCCTTCATTAATCCCGAAATGCCCAAGTCTCTATGACTTTCAGAAAAAAAGTTATTCAAAAATATCTCGTACTTTTTTGGGGAGATTTGGTGGTTTGACCATTTCCGAAGGTCGTAGAAGCTCAGGGATGGTCCCAATGGATCGGGCATAGCCACATTAGTGGAGATGGAACCAACTTCCAAGTCCCTATGACCTTCAGAAAAAAAGTTATTGAAGAATATCTTGATCTCCAATGGGTTTTCATTCCTAACCCTAACCCTAATCACAACCCAAAAATCAAACACTGATCACAACCCTAACCCTAACCCTTCCAAAGGTCGTAGGAGCTCGGGGGTGGTACCAATGGATCGGGCATAGCCACATTAGTGGAGATGGAACCAACTTCCAAGTCTCTATGACCTTCAGAAAGAAAGTTATTGAAGAATATCTTGATCTCCAATGGGCATTCATCCCTAACCCTAACCACAACCCTAACCCTAACCCTAACCCTCATTGCAAGCCTAACCCTTATTCACCATAGGGTGAATAACTTCGCGCTGCTTGCTCGAAATGTGCTGAAATTCGGTGTGGTCGCGTGGCAGCCTACCCTTCATTAATCCTGAAATGCCCAAGTCTCTATGACTTTCAGAAAAAAAGTTATTCAAAAATATCTCGTACTTTTTGGGGAAATTTGGTGGTTTCACCATTTCCGAAGGTCGTAGAAGCTCAGGGATGGTCCCAATGGATCGGGCATAGCCACATTAGTGGAGATGGAAACAACTTCCAAGTCCCTATGACCTTCAGAAAAAAAGTTATTGAAGAATATCTTGATCTCCAATGGGTTTTCATTCCTAACCCTAACCCTAATCACAACCCAAAAATCAAACACTGATCACAACCCTAACCCTAACCCTTCCAAAGGTCGTAGGAGCTCGGGGGTGGTACCAATGGATCGGGCATAGCCACATTAGTGGAGATGGAACCAACTTCCAAGTCTCTATGACCTTCAGAAAGAAAGTTATTGAAGAATATCTTGATCTCCAATGGGCATTCATCCCTAACCCTAACCACAACCCTAACCCTAACCCTAACCCTCATTGCAAGCCTAACCCTTATTCACCAAAGGGTGAATAACTTCGTGCTGCTTGCTCGAAATGTGCTGAAATTCGGTGTGGTCGCGTGGCAGGCTACCCTTCATTAATCCTGAAATGCCCAAGTCTCTATGACTTTCAGAAAAAAAGTTATTCAAAAATATCTCGTACTTTTTGGGGGAGATTTGGTGGTTTCACCATTTCCGAAGGTCGTAGAAGCTCAGGGATGGTACCAATGGATCGGGCATAGCCACATTAGTGGAGATGGAACCAACTTCCAAGTCCCTATGACCTTCAGAAAAAAAGATATTGAAGAATATCTTGATCTCCAATGGGTTTTCATTCCTAACCCTAACCCTAATCACAACCCAAAAATCAAACACTGATCACAACCCTAACCCTAACCCTTCCAAAGGTCATAGGAGCTCGGGGGTGGTACCAATGGATCGGGCATAGCCACATTAGTGGAGATGGAACCAACTTCCAAGTCTCTATGACCTTCAGAAAGAAAGTTATTGAAGAATATCTTGATCTCCAATGGGCATTCATCCCTAACCCTAATCACAACCCTAACCCTAACCACAACCCTAACCCTAACCCTAACCCTCATTGCAAGCCTAACCCTTATTCACCATAGGGTGAATAACTTCGCGCTGCTTGCTCGAAACGTGCTGAAATTCGGTGTGGTCGCGTGGCAGGCTACCCTTCATTAATCCCGAAATGCCCAAGTCTCTATGACTTTCAGAAAAAAAGTTATTCAAAAATATCTCGTATTTTTTGGGGGAGATTTGGTGGTTTGACCATTTCCGAAGGTCGTAGAAGCTCAGGGATGGTACCAATGGATCGGGCATAGCCACATTAGTGGAGATGGAACCAACTTCCAAGTCCCTATGACCTTCAGAAAAAAAGATATTGAAGAATATCTTGATCTCCAATGGGTTTTCATTCCTAACCCTAACCCTAATCACAACCCAAAAATCAAACACTGATCACAACCCTAACCCTAACCCTTCCAAAGGTCATAGGAGCTCGGGGGTGGTACCAATGGATCGGGCATAGCCACATTAGTGGAGATGGAACCAACTTCCAAGTCCCTATGACCTTCAGAAAAAAAGATATTGAAGAATATCTTGATCTCCAATGGGTTTTCATTCCTAACCCTAACCCTAATCACAACCCAAAAATCAAACACTGATCACAACCCTAACCCTAACCCTTCCAAAGGTCATAGGAGCTCGGGGGTGGTACCAATGGATCGGGCATAGCCACATTAGTGGAGATGGAACCAACTTCCAAGTCTCTATGACCTTCAGAAAGAAAGTTATTGAAGAATATCTTGATCTCCAATGGGCATTCATCCCTAACCCTAATCACAACCCTAACCCTAACCACAACCCTAACCCTAACCCTAACCCTCATTGCAAGCCTAACCCTTATTCACCATAGGGTGAATAACTTCGCGCTGCTTGCTCGAAACGTGCTGAAATTCGGTGTGGTCGCGTGGCAGGCTACCCTTCATTAATCCCGAAATGCCCAAGTCTCTATGACTTTCAGAAAAAAAGTTATTCAAAAATATCTCGTATTTTTTGGGGGAGATTTGGTGGTTTCACCATTTCCGAAGGTCGTAGAAGCTCGGGGATGGTCCCAATGGATCGGGCATAGCCACATTAGTGGAGATGGAACCAACTTCCAAGTCCCTATGACCTTCAGAAAAAAAGTTATTGAAGAATATCTTGATCTCCAATGGGTTTTCATTCCTAATCCTAACCCTAATTACAACCCAAAAATCAAACACTAATCACAACCCTAACCCTAACCCTTCCAAAGGTCGTAGGAGCTCGGGGGTGGTACCAATGGATCGGGCATAGCCACATTAGTGGAGATGGAACCAACTTCCAAGTCTCTATGACCTTCAGAAAGAAAGTTATTGAAGAATATCTTGATCTCCAATGGGCATTCATCCCTAACCCTAATCACAACCCTAACCCTAACCCTAACCCTAACCACAACCCTAACCCTAACCCTAACCCTATCCCTCATTGCAAGCCTAACCCTTATTCACCATAGGGTGAATAACTTCGCGCTGCTTGCTCGAAACATGCTGAAATTCGGTGTGGTCGCGTGGCAGGCTACCCTTCATTAATCCCGAAATGCCCAAGTCTCTATGACTTTCAGAAAAAAAGTTATTCAAAAATATCTCGTACTTTTTTGGGGAGATTTGGTGGTTTGACCATTTCCGAAGGTCGTAGAAGCTCAGGGATGGTCCCAATGGATCGGGCATAGCCACATTAGTGGAGATGGAACCAACTTCCAAGTCCCTATGACCTTCAGAAAAAAAGTTATTGAAGAATATCTTGATCTCCAATGGGTTTTCATTCCTAACCCTAACCCTAATCACAACCCAAAAATCAAACACTGATCACAACCCTAACCCTAACCCTTCCAAAGGTCGTAGGAGCTCGGGGGTGGTACCAATGGATCGGGCATAGCCACATTAGTGGAGATGGAACCAACTTCCAAGTCTCTATGACCTTCAGAAAGAAAGTTATTGAAGAATATCTTGATCTCCAATGGGCATTCATCCCTAACCCTAACCACAACCCTAACCCTAACCCTAACCCTCATTGCAAGCCTAACCCTTATTCACCATAGGGTGAATAACTTCGCGCTGCTTGCTCGAAATGTGCTGAAATTCGGTGTGGTCGCGTGGCAGCCTACCCTTCATTAATCCTGAAATGCCCAAGTCTCTATGACTTTCAGAAAAAAAGTTATTCAAAAATATCTCGTACTTTTTGGGGAAATTTGGTGGTTTCACCATTTCCGAAGGTCGTAGAAGCTCAGGGATGGTCCCAATGGATCGGGCATAGCCACATTAGTGGAGATGGAAACAACTTCCAAGTCCCTATGACCTTCAGAAAAAAAGTTATTGAAGAATATCTTGATCTCCAATGGGTTTTCATTCCTAACCCTAACCCTAATCACAACCCAAAAATCAAACACTGATCACAACCCTAACCCTAACCCTTCCAAAGGTCGTAGGAGCTCGGGGGTGGTACCAATGGATCGGGCATAGCCACATTAGTGGAGATGGAACCAACTTCCAAGTCTCTATGACCTTCAGAAAGAAAGTTATTGAAGAATATCTTGATCTCCAATGGGCATTCATCCCTAACCCTAACCACAACCCTAACCCTAACCCTAACCCTCATTGCAAGCCTAACCCTTATTCACCATAGGGTGAATAACTTCGCGCTGCTTGCTCGAAATGTGCTGAAATTCGGTGTGGTCGCGTGGCAGCCTACCCTTCATTAATCCTGAAATGCCCAAGTCTCTATGACTTTCAGAAAAAAAGTTATTCAAAAATATCTCGTACTTTTTGGGGAAATTTGGTGGTTTCACCATTTCCGAAGGTCGTAGAAGCTCAGGGATGGTCCCAATGGATCGGGCATAGCCACATTAGTGGAGATGGAAACAACTTCCAAGTCCCTATGACCTTCAGAAAAAAAGTTATTGAAGAATATCTTGATCTCCAATGGGTTTTCATTCCTAACCCTAACCCTAATCACAACCCAAAAATCAAACACTGATCACAACCCTAACCCTAACCCTTCCAAAGGTCGTAGGAGCTCGGGGGTGGTACCAATGGATCGGGCATAGCCACATTAGTGGAGATGGAACCAACTTCCAAGTCTCTATGACCTTCAGAAAGAAAGTTATTGAAGAATATCTTGATCTCCAATGGGCATTCATCCCTAACCCTAACCACAACCCTAACCCTAACCCTAACCCTCATTGCAAGCCTAACCCTTATTCACCATAGGGTGAATAACTTCGCGCTGCTTGCTCGAAATGTGCTGAAATTCGGTGTGGTCGCGTGGCAGGCTACCCTTCATTAATCCTGAAATGCCCAAGTCTCTATGACTTTCAGAAAAAAAGTTATTCAAAAATATCTCGTACTTTTTGGGGAAATTTGGTGGTTTCACCATTTCCGAAGGTCGTAGAAGCTCAGGGATGGTCCCAATGGATCGGGCATAGCCACATTAGTGGAGATGGAAACAACTTCCAAGTCCCTATGACCTTCAGAAAAAAAGTTATTGAAGAATATCTTGATCTCCAATGGGTTTTCATTCCTAACCCTAACCCTAATCACAACCCAAAAATCAAACACTGATCACAACCCTAACCCTAACCCTTCCAAAGGTCGTAGGAGCTCGGGGGTGGTACCAATGGATCGGGCATAGCCACATTAGTGGAGATGGAACCAACTTCCAAGTCTCTATGACCTTCAGAAAGAAAGTTATTGAAGAATATCTTGATCTCCAATGGGCATTCATCCCTAACCCTAACCACAACCCTAACCCTAACCCTAACCCTCATTGCAAGCCTAACCCTTATTCACCATAGGGTGAATAACTTCGCGCTGCTTGCTCGAAATGTGCTGAAATTCGGTGTGGTCGCGTGGCAGCCTACCCTTCATTAATCCTGAAATGCCCAAGTCTCTATGACTTTCAGAAAAAAAGTTATTCAAAAATATCTCGTACTTTTTGGGGAAATTTGGTGGTTTCACCATTTCCGAAGGTCGTAGAAGCTCAGGGATGGTCCCAATGGATCGGGCATAGCCACATTAGTGGAGATGGAAACAACTTCCAAGTCCCTATGACCTTCAGAAAAAAAGTTATTGAAGAATATCTTGATCTCCAATGGGTTTTCATTCCTAACCCTAACCCTAATCACAACCCAAAAATCAAACACTGATCACAACCCTAACCCTAACCCTTCCAAAGGTCGTAGGAGCTCGGGGGTGGTACCAATGGATCGGGCATAGCCACATTAGTGGAGATGGAACCAACTTCCAAGTCTCTATGACCTTCAGAAAGAAAGTTATTGAAGAATATCTTGATCTCCAATGGGCATTCATCCCTAACCCTAACCACAACCCTAACCCTAACCCTAACCCTCATTGCAAGCCTAACCCTTATTCACCATAGGGTGAATAACTTCGCGCTGCTTGCTCGAAATGTGCTGAAATTCGGTGTGGTCGCGTGGCAGGCTACCCTTCATTAATCCTGAAATGCCCAAGTCTCTATGACTTTCAGAAAAAAAGTTATTCAAAAATATCTCGTACTTTTTTGGGGAGATTTGGTGGTTTCACCATTTCCGAAGGTCGTAGAAGCTCAGGGATGGTACCAATGGATCGGGCATAGCCACATTAGTGGAGATGGAACCAACTTCCAAGTCCCTATGACCTTCAGAAAAAAAGATATTGAAGAATATCTTGATCTCCAATGGGTTTTCATTCCTAACCCTAACCCTAATCACAACCCAAAAATCAAACACTGATCACAACCCTAACCCTAACCCTTCCAAAGGTCATAGGAGCTCGGGGGTGGTACCAATGGATCGGGCATAGCCACATTAGTGGAGATGGAACCAACTTCCAAGTCTCTATGACCTTCAGAAAGAAAGTTATTGAAGAATATCTTGATCTCCAATGGGCATTCATCCCTAACCCTAATCACAACCCTAACCCTAACCCTAACCCTAACCACAACCCTAACCCTAACCCTATCCCTCATTGCAAGCCTAACCCTTATTCACCATAGGGTGAATAACTTCGCGCTGCTTGCTCGAAACATGCTGAAATTCGGTGTGGTCGCGTGGCAGGCTACCCTTCATTAATCCCGAAATGCCCAAGTCTCTATGACTTTCAGAAAAAAAGTTATTCAAAAATATCTCGTACTTTTTTGGGGAGATTTGGTGGTTTGACCATTTCCGAAGGTCGTAGAAGCTCAGGGATGGTACCAATGGATCGGGCATAGCCACATTAGTGGAGATGGAACCAACTTCCAAGTCCCTATGACCTTCAGAAAAAAAGATATTGAAGAATATCTTGATCTCCAATGGGTTTTCATTCCTAACCCTAACCCTAATCACAACCCAAAAATCAAACACTGATCACAACCCTAACCCTAACCCTTCCAAAGGTCATAGGAGCTCGGGGGTGGTACCAATGGATCGGGCATAGCCACATTAGTGGAGATGGAACCAACTTCCAAGTCTCTATGACCTTCAGAAAGAAAGTTATTGAAGAATATCTTGATCTCCAATGGGCATTCATCCCTAACCCTAATCACAACCCTAACCCTAACCACAACCCTAACCCTAACCCTAACCCTCATTGCAAGCCTAACCCTTATTCACCATAGGGTGAATAACTTCGCGCTGCTTGCTCGAAACGTGCTGAAATTCGGTGTGGTCGCGTGGCAGGCTACCCTTCATTAATCCCGAAATGCCCAAGTCTCTATGACTTTCAGAAAAAAAGTTATTCAAAAATATCTCGTATTTTTTGGGGGAGATTTGGTGGTTTCACCATTTCCGAAGGTCGTAGAAGCTCGGGGATGGTCCCAATGGATCGGGCATAGCCACATTAGTGGAGATGGAACCAACTTCCAAGTCCCTATGACCTTCAGAAAAAAAGTTATTGAAGAATATCTTGATCTCCAATGGGTTTTCATTCCTAACCCTAACCCTAATTACAACCCAAAAATCAAACACTAATCACAACCCTAACCCTAACCCTTCCAAAGGTCGTAGGAGCTCGGGGGTGGTACCAATGGATCGGGCATAGCCACATTAGTGGAGATGGAACCAACTTCCAAGTCTCTATGACCTTCAGAAAGAAAGTTATTGAAGAATATCTTGATCTCCAATGGGCATTCATCCCTAACCCTAATCACAACCCTAACCCTAACCCTAACCCTAACCACAACCCTAACCCTAACCCTATCCCTCATTGCAAGCCTAACCCTTATTCACCATAGGGTGAATAACTTCGCGCTGCTTGCTCGAAACATGCTGAAATTCGGTGTGGTCGCGTGGCAGGCTACCCTTCATTAATCCCGAAATGCCCAAGTCTCTATGACTTTCAGAAAAAAAGTTATTCAAAAATATCTCGTACTTTTTTGGGGAGATTTGGTGGTTTGACCATTTCCGAAGGTCGTAGAAGCTCAGGGATGGTCCCAATGGATCGGGCATAGCCACATTAGTGGAGATGGAACCAACTTCCAAGTCCCTATGACCTTCAGAAAAAAAGTTATTGAAGAATATCTTGATCTCCAATGGGTTTTCATTCCTAACCCTAACCCTAATCACAACCCAAAAATCAAACACTGATCACAACCCTAACCCTAACCCTTCCAAAGGTCGTAGGAGCTCGGGGGTGGTACCAATGGATCGGGCATAGCCACATTAGTGGAGATGGAACCAACTTCCAAGTCTCTATGACCTTCAGAAAGAAAGTTATTGAAGAATATCTTGATCTCCAATGGGCATTCATCCCTAACCCTAACCACAACCCTAACCCTAACCCTAACCCTCATTGCAAGCCTAACCCTTATACACCATAGGGTGAATAACTTCGCGCTGCTTGCTCGAAATGTGCTGAAATTCGGTGTGGTCGCGTGGCAGCCTACCCTTCATTAATCCTGAAATGCCCAAGTCTCTATGACTTTCAGAAAAAAGTTATTCAAAAATATCTCGTACTTTTTGGGGAAATTTGGTGGTTTCACCATTTCCGAAGGTCGTAGAAGCTCAGGGATGGTCCCAATGGATCGGGCATAGCCACATTAGTGGAGATGGAAACAACTTCCAAGTCCCTATGACCTTCAGAAAAAAAGTTATTGAAGAATATCTTGATCTCCAATGGGTTTTCATTCCTAACCCTAACCCTAATCACAACCCAAAAATCAAACACTGATCACAACCCTAACCCTAACCCTTCCAAAGGTCGTAGGAGCTCGGGGGTGGTACCAATGGATCGGGCATAGCCACATTAGTGGAGATGGAACCAACTTCCAAGTCTCTATGACCTTCAGAAAGAAAGTTATTGAAGAATATCTTGATCTCCAATGGGCATTCATCCCTAACCCTAACCACAACCCTAACCCTAACCCTAACCCTCATTGCAAGCCTAACCCTTATTCACCATAGGGTGAATAACTTCGCGCTGCTTGCTCGAAATGTGCTGAAATTCGGTGTGGTCGCGTGGCAGGCTACCCTTCATTAATCCTGAAATGCCCAAGTCTCTATGACTTTCAGAAAAAAAGTTATTCAAAAATATCTCGTACTTTTTTGGGGAGATTTGGTGGTTTCACCATTTCCGAAGGTCGTAGAAGCTCAGGGATGGTACCAATGGATCGGGCATAGCCACATTAGTGGAGATGGAACCAACTTCCAAGTCCCTATGACCTTCAGAAAAAAAGTTATTGAAGAATATCTTGATCTCCAATGGGTTTTCATTCCTAACCCTAACCCTAATTACAACCCAAAAATCAAACACTAATCACAACCCTAACCCTAACCCTTCCAAAGGTCGTAGGAGCTCGGGGGTGGTACCAATGGATCGGGCATAGCCACATTAGTGGAGATGGAACCAACTTCCAAGTCCCTATGACCTTCAGAAAAAAAGATATTGAAGAATATCTTGATCTCCAATGGGTTTTCATTCCTAACCCTAACCCTAATCACAACCCAAAAATCAAACACTGATCACAACCCTAACCCTAACCCTTCCAAAGGTCATAGGAGCTCGGGGGTGGTACCAATGGATCGGGCATAGCCACATTAGTGGAGATGGAACCAACTTCCAAGTCTCTATGACCTTCAGAAAGAAAGTTATTGAAGAATATCTTGATCTCCAATGGGCATTCATCCCTAACCCTAATCACAACCCTAACCCTAACCCTAACCACAACCCTAACCCTAACCCTAACCCTCATTGCAAGCCTAACCCTTATTCACCATAGGGTGAATAACTTCGCGCTGCTTGCTCGAAATGTGCTGAAATTCGGTGTGGTCGCGTGGCAGGCTACCCTTCATTAATCCTGAAATGCCCAAGTCTCTATGACTTTCAGAAAAAAAGTTATTCAAAAATATCTCGTATTTTTTGGGGGAGATTTGGTGGTTTCACCATTTCCGAAGGTTGTAGAAGCTCGGGGATGGTCCCAATGGATCGGGCATAGCCACATTAGTGGAGATGGAACCAACTTCCAAGTCCCTATGACCTTCAGAAAAAAAGTTATTGAAGAATATCTTGATCTCCAATGGGTTTTCATTCCTAACCCTAACCCTAATTACAACCCAAAAATCAAACACTAATCACAACCCTAACCCTAACCCTTCCAAAGGTCGTAGGAGCTCGGGGGTGGTACCAATGGATCGGGCATAGCCACATTAGTGGAGATGGAACCAACTTCCAAGTCTCTATGACCTTCAGAAAGAAAGTTATTGAAGAATATCTTGATCTCCAATGGGCATTCATCCCTAACCCTAATCACAACCCTAACCCTAACCCTAACCACAACCCTAACCCTATCCCTCATTGCAAGCCTAACCCTTATTCACCATAGGGTGAATAACTTCGCGCTGCTTGCTCGAAACATGCTGAAATTCGGTGTGGTCGCGTGGCAGGCTACCCTTCATTAATCCCGAAATGCCCAAGTCTCTATGACTTTCAGAAAAAAAGTTATTCAAAAATATCTCGTACTTTTTTGGGGAGATTTGGTGGTTTGACCATTTCCGAAGGTCGTAGAAGCTCAGGGATGGTACCAATGGATCGGGCATAGCCACATTAGTGGAGATGGAACCAACTTCCAAGTCCCTATGACCTTCAGAAAAAAAGATATTGAAGAATATCTTGATCTCCAATGGGTTTTCATTCCTAACCCTAACCCTAATCACAACCCAAAAATCAAACACTGATCACAACCCTAACCCTAACCCTTCCAAAGGTCATAGGAGCTCGGGGGTGGTACCAATGGATCGGGCATAGCCACATTAGTGGAGATGGAACCAACTTCCAAGTCTCTATGACCTTCAGAAAGAAAGTTATTGAAGAATATCTTGATCTCCAATGGGCATTCATCCCTAACCCTAATCACAACCCTAACCCTAACCCTAACCACAACCCTAACCCTAACCCTAACCCTCATTGCAAGCCTAACCCTTATTCACCATAGGGTGAATAACTTCGCGCTGCTTGCTCGAAACGTGCTGAAATTCGGTGTGGTCGCGTGGCAGGCTACCCTTCATTAATCCCGAAATGCCCAAGTCTCTATGACTTTCAGAAAAAAAGTTATTCAAAAATATCTCGTATTTTTTGGGGGAGATTTGGTGGTTTCACCATTTCCGAAGGTCGTAGAAGCTCAGGGATGGTCCCAATGGATCGGGCATAGCCACATTAGTGGAGATGGAACCAACTTCCAAGTCCCTATGACCTTCAGAAAAAAAGTTATTGAAGAATATCTTGATCTCCAATGGGTTTTCATTCCTAACCCTAACCCTAATTACAACCCAAAAATCAAACACTGATCACAACCCTAACCCTAACCCTTCCAAAGGTCGTAGGAGCTCGGGGGTGGTACCAATGGATCGGGCATAGCCACATTAGTGGAGATGGAACCAACTTCCAAGTCTCTATGACCTTCAGAAAGAAAGTTATTGAAGAATATCTTGATCTCCAATGGGCATTCATTCCTAACCCTAATCACAACCCTAACCCTAACCCTAACCACAACCCTAACCACAACCCTAACCCTCATTGCAAGCCTAACCCTTATTCATCATAGGGTGAATAACTTCGCGCTGCTTGCTCGAAATGTGCTGAAATTCGGTGTGGTCGCGTGGCCGGCTACCCTTCAGTAATCCTGAAATGCCCAAGTCTCTATGACTTTCAGAAAAAAAGTTATTCAAAAATATCTCATACTTTTTTGGGGAGATTTGGTGGTTTCACCATTTCCGAAGGTCGTAGAAGCTCAGGGATGGTCCCAATGGATCGGGCATAGCCACATTAGTGGAGATGGAACCAACTTCCAAGTCCCTATGACCTTCAGAAAAAAAGTTATTGAAGAATATCTTGATCTCCAATGGGTTTTCATTCCTAACCCTAACCCTAATCACAACCCAAAAATCAAACACTGATCACAACCCTAACCCTAACCCTTCCAAAGGTCGTAGGAGCTCGGGGGTGGTACCAATGGATCGGGCATAGCCACATTAGTGGAGATGGAACCAACTTCCAAGTCTCTATGACCTTCAGAAAGAAAGTTATTGAAGAATATCTTGATCTCCAATGGGCATTCATCCCTAACCCTAACCACAACCCTAACCCTAACCCTAACCCTCATTGCAAGCCTAACCCTTATTCACCATAGGGTGAATAACTTCGCGCTGCTTGCTCGAAATGTGCTGAAATTCGGTGTGGTCGCGTGGCAGGCTACCCTTCATTAATCCTGAAATGCCCAAGTCTCTATGACTTTCAGAAAAAAAGTTATTCAAAAATATCTCGTACTTTTTTGGGGAGATTTGGTGGTTTCACCATTTCCGAAGGTCGTAGAAGCTCAGGGATGGTACCAATGGATCGGGCATAGCCACATTAGTGGAGATGGAACCAACTTCCAAGTCCCTATGACCTTCAGAAAAAAAGATATTGAAGAATATCTTGATCTCCAATGGGTTTTCATTCCTAACCCTAACCCTAATCACAACCCAAAAATCAAACACTGATCACAACCCTAACCCTAACCCTTCCAAAGGTCGTAGGAGCTCGGGGGTGGTACCAATGGATCGGGCATAGCCACATTAGTGGAGATGGAACCAACTTCCAAGTCTCTATGACCTTCAGAAAGAAAGTTATTGAAGAATATCTTGATCTCCAATGGGCATTCATCCCTAACCCTAACCACAACCCTAACCCTAACCCTAACCCTCATTGCAAGCCTAACCCTTATTCACCATAGGGTGAATAACTTCGCGCTGCTTGCTCGAAACGTGCTGAAATTCGGTGTGGTCGCGTGGCAGGCTACCCTTCATTAATCCCGAAATGCCCAAGTCTCTATGACTTTCAGAAAAAAAGTTATTCAAAAATATCTCGTATTTTTTGGGGGAGATTTGGTGGTTTCACCATTTCCGAAGGTCGTAGAAGCTCAGGGATGGTCCCAATGGATCGGGCATAGCCACATTAGTGGAGATGGAACCAACTTCCAAGTCCCTATGACCTTCAGAAAAAAAGTTATTGAAGAATATCTTGATCTCCAATGGGTTTTCATTCCTAACCCTAACCCTAATTACAACCCAAAAATCAAACACTGATCACAACCCTAACCCTAACCCTTCCAAAGGTCGTAGGAGCTCGGGGGTGGTACCAATGGATCGGGCATAGCCACATTAGTGGAGATGGAACCAACTTCCAAGTCTCTATGACCTTCAGAAAGAAAGTTATTGAAGAATATCTTGATCTCCAATGGGCATTCATTCCTAACCCTAATCACAACCCTAACCCTAACCCTAACCACAACCCTAACCCTAACCCTAACCCTAACCCTCATTGCAAGCCTAACCCTTATTCATCATAGGGTGAATAACTTCGCGCTGCTTGCTCGAAATGTGCTGAAATTCGGTGTGGTCGCATGGCAGGCTACCCTTCATTAATCCTGAAATGCCCAAGTCTCTATGACTATCAGAAAAAAAGTTATTCAAAAATATCTCGTACTTTTTTGGGGAGATTTGGTGGTTTCACCATTTCCGAAGGTCGTAGAAGCTCAGGTATGGTCCCAATGGATCGGGCATAGCCACATTAGTGGAGATGGAACCAACTTCCAAGTCCCTATGACCTTCAGAAAAAAAGTTATTGAAGAATATCTTGATCTCCAATGGGTTTTCATTCCTAACCCTAACCCTAATCACAACCCAAAAATCAAACACTGATCACAACCCTAACCCTAACCCTTCCAAAGGTCGTAGGAGCTCGGGGGTGGTACCAATGGATCGGGCATAGCCACATTAGTGGAGATGGAACCAACTTCCAAGTCTCTATGACCTTCAGAAAGAAAGTTATTGAAGAATATCTTGATCTCCAATGGGCATTCATCCCTAACCCTAACCACAACCCTAACCCTCATTGCAAGCCTAACCCTTATTCACCATAGGGTGAATAACTTCGCGCTGCTTGCTCGAAATGTGCTGAAATTCGGTGTGGTCGCGTGGCAGGCTACCCTTCATTAATCCTGAAATGCCCAAGTCTCTATGACTTTCAGAAAAAAAGTTATTCAAAAATATCTCGTACTTTTTTGGGGAGATTTGGTGGTTTCACCATTTCCGAAGGTCGTAGAAGCTCAGGGATGGTACCAATGGATCGGGCATAGCCACATTAGTGGAGATGGAACCAACTTCCAAGTCCCTATGACCTTCAGAAAAAAAGATATTGAAGAATATCTTGATCTCCAATGGGTTTTCATTCCTAACCCTAACCCTAATCACAACCCAAAAATCAAACACTAATCACAACCCTAACCCTAACCCTTCCAAAGGTCGTAGGAGCTCGGGGGTGGTACCAATGGATCGGGCATAGCCACATTAGTGGAGATGGAACCAACTTCCAAGTCTCTATGACCTTCAGAAAGAAAGTTATTGAAGAATATCTTGATCTCCAATGGGCATTCATCCCTAACCCTAATCACAACCCTAACCCTAACCCTAACCACAACCCTAACCCTAACCCTAACCCTCATTGCAAGCCTAACCCTTATTCACCATAGGGTGAATAACTTCGCGCTGCTTGCTCGAAATGTGCTGAAATTCGGTGTGGTCGCGTGGCAGGCTACCCTTCATTAATCCTGAAATGCCCAAGTCTCTATGACTTTCAGAAAAAAAGTTATTCAAAAATATCTCGTACTTTTTTGGGGAGATTTGGTGGTTTCACCATTTCCGAAGGTCGTAGAAGCTCAGGGATGGTCCCAATGGATCGGGCATAGTCACATTAGTGGAGATGGAACCAACTTCCAAGTCCCTATGACCTTCAGAAAAAAAGTTATTGAAGAATATCTTGATCTCCAATGGGCATTCATCCCTAACCCTAATCACAACCCTAACCCTAACCCTAACCACAACCCTAACCCTAACCCTAACCCTCATTGCAAGCCTAACCCTTATTCACCATAGGGTGAATAACTTCGCGCTGCTTGCTCGAAATGTGCTGAAATTCGGTGTGGTCGCGTGGCAGGCTACCCTTCATTAATCCTGAAATGCCCAAGTCTCTATGACTTTCAGAAAAAAAGTTATTCAAAAATATCTCGTACTTTTTTGGGGAGATTTGGTGGTTTCACCATTTCCGAAGGTCGTAGAAGCTCAGGGATGGTCCCAATGGATCGGGCATAGCCACATTAGTGGAGATGGAACCAACTTCCAAGTCCCTATGACCTTCAGAAAAAAAGTTATTGAAGAATATCTTGATCTCCAATGGGTTTTCATTCCTAACCCTAACCCTAATCACAACCCAAAAATCAAACACTGATCACAACCCTAACCCTAACCCTTCCAAAGGTCGTAGGAGCTCGGGGGTGGTACCAATGGATCGGGCATAGCCACATTAGTGGAGATGGAACCAACTTCCAAGTCTCTATGACCTTCAGAAAGAAAGTTATTGAAGAATATCTTGATCTCCAATGGGCATTCATCCCTAACCCTAATCACAACCCTAACCCTAACCCTAACCACAACCCTAACCCTAACCCTAACCCTCATTGCAAGCCTAACCCTTATTCACCATAGGGTGAATAACTTCGCGCTGCTTGCTCGAAATGTGCTGAAATTCGGTGTGGTCGCGTGGCAGGCTACCCTTCATTAATCCTGAAATGCCCAAGTCTCTATGACTTTCAGAAAAAAAGTTATTCAAAAATATCTCGTACTTTTTTGGGGAGATTTGGTGGTTTCACCATTTCCGAAGGTCGTAGAAGCTCAGGGATGGTCCCAATGGATCGGGCATAGCCACATTAGTGGAGATGGAACCAACTTCCAAGTCCCTATGACCTTCAGAAAAAAAGTTATTGAAGAATATCTTGATCTCCAATGGGTTTTCATTCCTAACCCTAACCCTAATCACAACCCAAAAATCAAACACTGATCACAACCCTAACCCTAACCCTTCCAAAGGTCGTAGGAGCTCGGGGGTGGTACCAATGGATCGGGCATAGCCACATTAGTGGAGATGGAACCAACTTCCAAGTCTCTATGACCTTCAGAAAGAAAGTTATTGAAGAATATCTTGATCTCCAATGGGCATTCATCCCTAACCCTAACCACAACCCTAACCCTAACCCTAACCCTCATTGCAAGCCTAACCCTTATTCACCATAGGGTGAATAACTTCGCGCTGCTTGCTCGAAATGTGCTGAAATTCGGTGTGGTCGCGTGGCAGGCTACCCTTCATTAATCCTGAAATGCCCAAGTCTCTATGACTTTCAGAAAAAAAGTTATTCAAAAATATCTCGTACTTTTTTGGGGAGATTTGGTGGTTTCACCATTTCCGAAGGTCGTAGAAGCTCAGGGATGGTCCCAATGGATCGGGCATAGCCACATTAGTGGAGATGGAACCAACTTCCAAGTCCCTATGACCTTCAGAAAAAAAGTTATTGAAGAATATCTTGATCTCCAATGGGTTTTCATTCCTAACCCTAACCCTAATCACAACCCAAAAATCAAACACTGATCACAACCCTAACCCTAACTCTTCCAAAGGTCGTAGGAGCTCGGGGGTGGTACCAATGGATCGGGCATAGCCACATTAGTGGAGATGGAACCAACTTCCAAGTCTCTATGACCTTCAGAAAGAAAGTTATTGAAGAATATCTTGATCTCCAATGGGCATTCATTCCTAACCCTAATCACAACCCTAACCCTAACCCTAACCACAACCCTAACCCTAACCCTAACCCTAACCCTCATTGCAAGCCTAACCCTTATTCATCATAGGGTGAATAACTTCGCGCTGCTTGCTCGAAATGTGCTGAAATTCGGTGTGGTCGCGTGGCAGGCTACCCTTCAGTAATCCTGAAATGCCCAAGTCTCTATGACTTTCAGAAAAAAAGTTATTCAAAAATATCTCATACTTTTTTGGGGAGATTTGGTGGTTTCACCATTTCCGAAGGTCGTAGAAGCTCAGGGATGGTCCCAATGGATCGGGCATAGCCACATTAGTGGAGATGGAACCAACTTCCAAGTCCCTATGACCTTCAGAAAAAAAGTTATTGAAGAATATCTTGATCTCCAATGGGTTTTCATTCCTAACCCTAACCCTAATCACAACCCAAAAATCAAACACTGATCACAACCCTAACCCTAACCCTTCCAAAGGTCGTAGGAGCTCGGGGGTGGTACCAATGGATCGGGCATAGCCACATTAGTGGAGATGGAACCAACTTCCAAGTCTCTATGACCTTCAGAAAGAAAGTTATTGAAGAATATCTTGATCTCCAATGGGCATTCATCCCTAACCCTAACCACAACCCTAACCCTAACCCTAACCCTCATTGCAAGCCTAACCCTTATTCACCATAGGGTGAATAACTTCGCGCTGCTTGCTCGAAATGTGCTGAAATTCGGTGTGGTCGCGTGGCAGGCTACCCTTCATTAATCCTGAAATGCCCAAGTCTCTATGACTTTCAGAAAAAAAGATATTCAAAAATTTCTCGTACTTTTTTGGGGAGATTTGGTGGTTTCACCATTTCCGAAGGTCGTAGAAGCTCAGGGATGGTACCAATGGATCGGGCATAGCCACATTAGTGGAGATGGAACCAACTTCCAAGTCCCTATGACCTTCAGAAAAAAAGATATTGAAGAATATCTTGATCTCCAATGGGTTTTCATTCCTAACCCTAACCCTAATCACAACCCAAAAATCAAACACTGATCACAACCCTAACCCTAACCCTTCCAAAGGTCGTAGGAGCTCGGGGGTGGTACCAATGGATCGGGCATAGCCACATTAGTGGAGATGGAACCAACTTCCAAGTCTCTATGACCTTCAGAAAGAAAGTTATTGAAGAATATCTTGATCTCCAATGGGCATTCATCCCTAACCCTAATCACAACCCTAACCCTAACCACAACCCTAACCCTAACCCTAACCCTCATTGCAAGCCTAACCCTTATTCACCATAGGGTGAATAACTTCGCGCTGCTTGCTCGAAACGTGCTGAAATTCGGTGTGGTCGCGTGGCAGGCTACCCTTCATTAATCCCGAAATGCCCAAGTCTCTATGACTTTCAGAAAAAAAGTTATTCAAAAATATCTCGTATTTTTTGGGGGAGATTTGGTGGTTTCACCATTTCCGAAGGTCGTAGAAGCTCAGGGATGGTCCCAATGGATCGGGCATAGCCACATTAGTGGAGATGGAACCAACTTCCAAGTCCCTATGACCTTCAGAAAAAAAGTTATTGAAGAATATCTTGATCTCCAATGGGTTTTCATTCCTAACCCTAACCCTAATTACAACCCAAAAATCAAACACTGATCACAACCCTAACCCTAACCCTTCCAAAGGTCGTAGGAGCTCGGGGGTGGTACCAATGGATCGGGCATAGCCACATTAGTGGAGATGGAACCAACTTCCAAGTCTCTATGACCTTCAGAAAGAAAGTTATTGAAGAATATCTTGATCTCCAATGGGCATTCATTCCTAACCCTAATCACAACCCTAACCCTAACCCTAACCACAACCCTAACCCTAACCCTAACCCTAACCCTCATTGCAAGCCTAACCCTTATTCATCATAGGGTGAATAACTTCGCGCTGCTTGCTCGAAATGTGCTGAAATTCGGTGTGGTCGCGTGGCAGGCTACCCTTCATTAATCCTGAAATGCCCAAGTCTCTATGACTATCAGAAAAAAAGTTATTCAAAAATATCTCGTACTTTTTTGGGGAGATTTGGTGGTTTCACCATTTCCGAAGGTCGTAGAAGCTCAGGTATGGTCCCAATGGATCGGGCATAGCCACATTAGTGGAGATGGAACCAACTTCCAAGTCCCTATGACCTTCAGAAAAAAAGTTATTGAAGAATATCTTGATCTCCAATGGGTTTTCATTCCTAACCCTAACCCTAATCACAACCCAAAAATCAAACACTGATCACAACCCTAACCCTAACCCTTCCAAAGGTCGTAGGAGCTCGGGGGTGGTACCAATGGATCGGGCATAGCCACATTAGTGGAGATGGAACCAACTTCCAAGTCTCTATGACCTTCAGAAAGAAAGTTATTGAAGAATATCTTGATCTCCAATGGGCATTCATCCCTAACCCTAACCACAACCCTAACCCTCATTGCAAGCCTAACCCTTATTCACCATAGGGTGAATAACTTCGCGCTGCTTGCTCGAAATGTGCTGAAATTCGGTGTGGTCGCGTGGCAGGCTACCCTTCATTAATCCTGAAATGCCCAAGTCTCTATGACTTTCAGAAAAAAAGTTATTCAAAAATATCTCGTACTTTTTTGGGGAGATTTGGTGGTTTCACCATTTCCGAAGGTCGTAGAAGCTCAGGGATGGTACCAATGGATCGGGCATAGCCACATTAGTGGAGATGGAACCAACTTCCAAGTCCCTATGACCTTCAGAAAAAAAGATATTGAAGAATATCTTGATCTCCAATGGGTTTTCATTCCTAACCCTAACCCTAATCACAACCCAAAAATCAAACACTAATCACAACCCTAACCCTAACCCTTCCAAAGGTCGTAGGAGCTCGGGGGTGGTACCAATGGATCGGGCATAGCCACATTAGTGGAGATGGAACCAACTTCCAAGTCTCTATGACCTTCAGAAAGAAAGTTATTGAAGAATATCTTGATCTCCAATGGGCATTCATCCCTAACCCTAATCACAACCCTAACCCTAACCCTAACCACAACCCTAACCCTAACCCTAACCCTCATTGCAAGCCTAACCCTTATTCACCATAGGGTGAATAACTTCGCGCTGCTTGCTCGAAATGTGCTGAAATTCGGTGTGGTCGCGTGGCAGGCTACCCTTCATTAATCCTGAAATGCCCAAGTCTCTATGACTTTCAGAAAAAAAGTTATTCAAAAATATCTCGTACTTTTTTGGGGAGATTTGGTGGTTTCACCATTTCCGAAGGTCGTAGAAGCTCAGGGATGGTACCAATGGATCGGGCATAGCCACATTAGTGGAGATGGAACCAACTTCCAAGTCCCTATGACCTTCAGAAAAAAAGATATTGAAGAATATCTTGATCTCCAATGGGTTTTCATTCCTAACCCTAACCCTAATCACAACCCAAAAATCAAACACTAATCACAACCCTAACCCTAACCCTTCCAAAGGTCGTAGGAGCTCGGGGGTGGTACCAATGGATCGGGCATAGCCACATTAGTGGAGATGGAACCAACTTCCAAGTCTCTATGACCTTCAGAAAGAAAGTTATTGAAGAATATCTTGATCTCCAATGGGCATTCATCCCTAACCCTAATCACAACCCTAACCCTAACCCTAACCACAACCCTAACCCTAACCCTAACCCTCATTGCAAGCCTAACCCTTATTCACCATAGGGTGAATAACTTCGCGCTGCTTGCTCGAAATGTGCTGAAATTCGGTGTGGTCGCGTGGCAGGCTACCCTTCATTAATCCTGAAATGCCCAAGTCTCTATGACTTTCAGAAAAAAAGTTATTCAAAAATATCTCGTACTTTTTTGGGGAGATTTGGTGGTTTCACCATTTCCGAAGGTCGTAGAAGCTCAGGGATGGTCCCAATGGATCGGGCATAGCCACATTAGTGGAGATGGAACCAACTTCCAAGTCCCTATGACCTTCAGAAAAAAAGTTATTGAAGAATATCTTGATCTCCAATGGGTTTTCATTCCTAACCCTAACCCTAATCACAACCCAAAAATCAAACACTGATCACAACCCTAACCCTAACCCTTCCAAAGGTCGTAGGAGCTCGGGGGTGGTACCAATGGATCGGGCATAGCCACATTAGTGGAGATGGAACCAACTTCCAAGTCTCTATGACCTTCAGAAAGAAAGTTATTGAAGAATATCTTGATCTCCAATGGGCATTCATCCCTAACCCTAACCACAACCCTAACCCTAACCCTAACCCTCATTGCAAGCCTAACCCTTATTCACCATAGGGTGAATAACTTCGCGCTGCTTGCTCGAAACGTGCTGAAATTCGGTGTGGTCGCGTGGCAGGCTACCCTTCATTAATCCCGAAATGCCCAAGTCTCTATGACTTTCAGAAAAAAAGTTATTCAAAAATATCTCGTATTTTTTGGGGGAGATTTGGTGGTTTCACCATTTCCGAAGGTCGTAGAAGCTCAGGGATGGTCCCAATGGATCGGGCATAGCCACATTAGTGGAGATGGAACCAACTTCCAAGTCCCTATGACCTTCAGAAAAAAAGTTATTGAAGAATATCTTGATCTCCAATGGGTTTTCATTCCTAACCCTAACCCTAATTACAACCCAAAAATCAAACACTGATCACAACCCTAACCCTAACCCTTCCAAAGGTCGTAGGAGCTCGGGGGTGGTACCAATGGATCGGGCATAGCCACATTAGTGGAGATGGAACCAACTTCCAAGTCTCTATGACCTTCAGAAAGAAAGTTATTGAAGAATATCTTGATCTCCAATGGGCATTCATTCCTAACCCTAACCACAACCCTAACCCTAACCCTAACCCTAACCCTAACCCTCATTGCAAGCCTAACCCTTATTCATCATAGGGTGAATAACTTCGCGCTGCTTGCTCGAAATGTGCTGAAATTCGGTGTGGTCGCGTGGCAGGCTACCCTTCATTAATCCTGAAATGCCCAAGTCTCTATGACTATCAGAAAAAAAGTTATTCAAAAATATCTCGTACTTTTTTGGGGAGATTTGGTGGTTTCACCATTTCCGAAGGTCGTAGAAGCTCAGGTATGGTCCCAATGGATCGGGCATAGCCACATTAGTGGAGATGGAACCAACTTCCAAGTCCCTATGACCTTCAGAAAAAAAGTTATTGAAGAATATCTTGATCTCCAATGGGTTTTCATTCCTAACCCTAACCCTAATCACAACCCAAAAATCAAACACTGATCACAACCCTAACCCTAACCCTTCCAAAGGTCGTAGGAGCTCGGGGGTGGTACCAATGGATCGGGCATAGCCACATTAGTGGAGATGGAACCAACTTCCAAGTCTCTATGACCTTCAGAAAGAAAGTTATTGAAGAATATCTTGATCTCCAATGGGCATTCATCCCTAACCCTAACCACAACCCTAACCCTCATTGCAAGCCTAACCCTTATTCACCATAGGGTGAATAACTTCGCGCTGCTTGCTCGAAATGTGCTGAAATTCGGTGTGGTCGCGTGGCAGGCTACCCTTCATTAATCCTGAAATGCCCAAGTCTCTATGACTTTCAGAAAAAAAGTTATTCAAAAATATCTCGTACTTTTTTGGGGAGATTTGGTGGTTTCACCATTTCCGAAGGTCGTAGAAGCTCAGGGATGGTACCAATGGATCGGGCATAGCCACATTAGTGGAGATGGAACCAACTTCCAAGTCCCTATGACCTTCAGAAAAAAAGATATTGAAGAATATCTTGATCTCCAATGGGTTTTCATTCCTAACCCTAACCCTAATCACAACCCAAAAATCAAACACTAATCACAACCCTAACCCTAACCCTTCCAAAGGTCGTAGGAGCTCGGGGGTGGTACCAATGGATCGGGCATAGCCACATTAGTGGAGATGGAACCAACTTCCAAGTCTCTATGACCTTCAGAAAGAAAGTTATTGAAGAATATCTTGATCTCCAATGGGCATTCATCCCTAACCCTAATCACAACCCTAACCCTAACCCTAACCACAACCCTAACCCTAACCCTAACCCTCATTGCAAGCCTAACCCTTATTCACCATAGGGTGAATAACTTCGCGCTGCTTGCTCGAAATGTGCTGAAATTCGGTGTGGTCGCGTGGCAGGCTACCCTTCATTAATCCTGAAATGCCCAAGTCTCTATGACTTTCAGAAAAAAAGTTATTCAAAAATATCTCGTACTTTTTTGGGGAGATTTGGTGGTTTCACCATTTCCGAAGGTCGTAGAAGCTCAGGGATGGTACCAATGGATCGGGCATAGCCACATTAGTGGAGATGGAACCAACTTCCAAGTCCCTATGACCTTCAGAAAAAAAGATATTGAAGAATATCTTGATCTCCAATGGGTTTTCATTCCTAACCCTAACCCTAATCACAACCCAAAAATCAAACACTAATCACAACCCTAACCCTAACCCTTCCAAAGGTCGTAGGAGCTCGGGGGTGGTACCAATGGATCGGGCATAGCCACATTAGTGGAGATGGAACCAACTTCCAAGTCTCTATGACCTTCAGAAAGAAAGTTATTGAAGAATATCTTGATCTCCAATGGGCATTCATCCCTAACCCTAACCACAACCCTAACCCTAACCCTAACCCTAACCCTCATTGCAAGCCTAACCCTTATTCACCATAGGGTGAATAACTTCGCGCTGCTTGCTCGAAATGTGCTGAAATTTGGTGTGGTCGCGTGGCAGGCTACCCTTCATTAATCCTGAAATGCCCAAGTCTCTATGACTTTCAGAAAAAAAGTTATTCAAAAATATCTCGTACTTTTTTGGGGAGATTTGGTGGTTTCACCATTTCCGAAGGTCGTAGAAGCTCAGGGATGGTCCCAATGGATCGGGCATAGCCACATTAGTGGAGATGGAACCAACTTCCAAGTCCCTATGACCTTCAGAAAAAAAGTTATTGAAGAATATCTTGATCTCCAATGGGTTTTCATTCCTAACCCTAACCCTAATCACAACCCAAAAATCAAACACTGATCACAACCCTAACCCTAACCCTTCCAAAGGTCGTAGGAGCTCGGGGGTGGTACCAATGGATCGGGCATAGCCACATTAGTGGAGATGGAACCAACTTCCAAGTCTCTATGACCTTCAGAAAGAAAGTTATTGAAGAATATCTTGATCTCCAATGGGCATTCATCCCTAACCCTAACCACAACCCTAACCCTAACCCTAACCCTCATTGCAAGCCTAACCCTTATTCACCATAGGGTGAATAACTTCGCGCTGCTTGCTCGAAACGTGCTGAAATTCGGTGTGGTCGCGTGGCAGGCTACCCTTCATTAATCCCGAAATGCCCAAGTCTCTATGACTTTCAGAAAAAAAGTTATTCAAAAATATCTCGTATTTTTTGGGGGAGATTTGGTGGTTTCACCATTTCCGAAGGTCGTCGAAGCTCAGGGATGGTCCCAATGGATCGGGCATAGCCACATTAGTGGAGATGGAACCAACTTCCAAGTCCCTATGACCTTCAGAAAAAAAGTTATTGAAGAATATCTTGATCTCCAATGGGTTTTCATTCCTAACCCTAACCCTAATTACAACCCAAAAATCAAACACTGATCACAACCCTAACCCTAACCCTTCCAAAGGTCGTAGGAGCTCGGGGGTGGTACCAATGGATCGGGCATAGCCACATTAGTGGAGATGGAACCAACTTCCAAGTCTCTATGACCTTCAGAAAGAAAGTTATTGAAGAATATCTTGATCTCCAATGGGCATTCATTCCTAACCCTAATCACAACCCTAACCCTAACCCTAACCACAACCCTAACCCTAACCCTAACCCTAACCCTCATTGCAAGCCTAACCCTTATTCATCATAGGGTGAATAACTTCGCGCTGCTTGCTCGAAATGTGCTGAAATTCGGTGTGGTCGCGTGGCAGGCTACCCTTCATTAATCCTGAAATGCCCAAGTCTCTATGACTATCAGAAAAAAAGTTATTCAAAAATATCTCGTACTTTTTTGGGGAGATTTGGTGGTTTCACCATTTCCGAAGGTCGTAGAAGCTCAGGTATGGTCCCAATGGATCGGGCATAGCCACATTAGTGGAGATGGAACCAACTTCCAAGTCCCTATGACCTTCAGAAAAAAAGTTATTGAAGAATATCTTGATCTCCAATGGGTTTTCATTCCTAACCCTAACCCTAATCACAACCCAAAAATCAAACACTGATCACAACCCTAACCCTAACCCTTCCAAAGGTCGTAGGAGCTCGGGGGTGGTACCAATGGATCGGGCATAGCCACATTAGTGGAGATGGAACCAACTTCCAAGTCTCTATGACCTTCAGAAAGAAAGTTATTGAAGAATATCTTGATCTCCAATGGGCATTCATCCCTAACCCTAACCACAACCCTAACCCTAACCGTAACCCTCATTGCAAGCCTAACCCTTATTCACCATAGGGTGAATAACTTCGCGCTGCTTGCTCGAAATGTGCTGAAATTCGGTGTGGTCGCGTGGCAGGCTACCCTTCATTAATCCTGAAATGCCCAAGTCTCTATGACTTTCAGAAAAATAGTTATTCAAAAATATCTCGTACTTTTTTGGGGAGATTTGGTGGTTTCACCATTTCCGAAGGTCGTAGAAGCTCAGGGATGGTACCAATGGATCGGGCATAGCCACATTAGTGGAGATGGAACCAACTTCCAAGTCCCTATGACCTTCAGAAAAAAAGATATTGAAGAATATCTTGATCTCCAATGGGTTTTCATTCCTAACCCTAACCCTAATCACAACCCAAAAATCAAACACTAATCACAACCCTAACCCTAACCCTTCCAAAGGTCGTAGGAGCTCGGGGGTGGTACCAATGGATCGGGCATAGCCACATTAGTGGAGATGGAACCAACTTCCAAGTCTCTATGACCTTCAGAAAGAAAGTTATTGAAGAATATCTTGATCTCCAATGGGCATTCATCCCTAACCCTAATCACAACCCTAACCCTAACCCTAACCACAACCCTAACCCTCATTGCAAGCCTAACCCTTATTCACCATAGGGTGAATAACTTCGCGCTGCTTGCTCGAAATGTGCTGAAATTCGGTGTGGTCGCGTGGCAGGCTACCCTTCATTAATCCTGAAATGCCCAAGTCTCTATGACTTTCAGAAAAAAAGTTATTCAAAAATATCTCGTACTTTTTTGGGGAGATTTGGTGGTTTCACCATTTCCGAAGGTCGTAGAAGCTCAGGGATGGTCCCAATGGATCGGGCATAGCCACATTAGTGGAGATGGAACCAACTTCCAAGTCCCTATGACCTTCAGAAAAAAAGTTATTGAAGAATATCTTGATCTCCAATGGGTTTTCATTCCTAACCCTAACCCTAATTACAACCCAAAAATCAAACACTGATCACAACCCTAACCCTAACCCTTCCAAAGGTCGTAGGAGCTCGGGGGTGGTACCAATGGATCGGGCATAGCCACATTAGTGGAGATGGAACCAACTTCCAAGTCTCTATGACCTTCAGAAAGAAAGTTATTGAAGAATATCTTGATCTCCAATGGGCATTCATTCCTAATCCTAATCACAACCCTAACCCTAACCCTAACCACAACCCTAACCCTAACCCTAACCCTAACCCTCATTGCAAGCCTAACCCTTATTCATCATAGGGTGAATAACTTCGCGCTGCTTGCTCGAAATGTGCTGAAATTCGGTGTGGTCGCGTGGCAGGCTACCCTTCATTAATCCTGAAATGCCCAAGTCTCTATGACTATCAGAAAAAAAGTTATTCAAAAATATCTCGTACTTTTTTGGGGAGATTTGGTGGTTTCACCATTTCCGAAGGTCGTAGAAGCTCAGGTATGGTCCCAATGGATCGGGCATAGCCACATTAGTGGAGATGGAACCAACTTCCAAGTCCCTATGACCTTCAGAAAAAAAGTTATTGAAGAATATCTTGATCTCCAATGGGTTTTCATTCCTAACCCTAACCCTAATCACAACCCAAAAATCAAACACTGATCACAACCCTAACCCTAACCCTTCCAAAGGTCGTAGGAGCTCGGGGGTGGTACCAATGGATCGGGCATAGCCACATTAGTGGAGATGGAACCAACTTCCAAGTCTCTATGACCTTCAGAAAGAAAGTTATTGAAGAATATCTTGATCTCCAATGGGCATTCATCCCTAACCCTAACCACAACCCTAACCCTAACCGTAACCCTCATTGCAAGCCTAACCCTTATTCACCATAGGGTGAATAACTTCGCGCTGCTTGCTCGAAATGTGCTGAAATTCGGTGTGGTCGCGTGGCAGGCTACCCTTCATTAATCCTGAAATGCCCAAGTCTCTATGACTTTCAGAAAAATAGTTATTCAAAAATATCTCGTACTTTTTTGGGGAGATTTGGTGGTTTCACCATTTCCGAAGGTCGTAGAAGCTCAGGGATGGTACCAATGGATCGGGCATAGCCACATTAGTGGAGATGGAACCAACTTCCAAGTCCCTATGACCTTCAGAAAAAAAGATATTGAAGAATATCTTGATCTCCAATGGGTTTTCATTCCTAACCCTAACCCTAATCACAACCCAAAAATCAAACACTAATCACAACCCTAACCCTAACCCTTCCAAAGGTCGTAGGAGCTCGGGGGTGGTACCAATGGATCGGGCATAGCCACATTAGTGGAGATGGAACCAACTTCCAAGTCTCTATGACCTTCAGAAAGAAAGTTATTGAAGAATATCTTGATCTCCAATGGGCATTCATCCCTAACCCTAATCACAACCCTAACCCTAACCCTAACCACAACCCTAACCCTCATTGCAAGCCTAACCCTTATTCACCATAGGGTGAATAACTTCGCGCTGCTTGCTCGAAATGTGCTGAAATTCGGTGTGGTCGCGTGGCAGGCTACCCTTCATTAATCCTGAAATGCCCAAGTCTCTATGACTTTCAGAAAAAAAGTTATTCAAAAATATCTCGTACTTTTTTGGGGAGATTTGGTGGTTTCACCATTTCCGAAGGTCGTAGAAGCTCAGGGATGGTCCCAATGGATCGGGCATAGCCACATTAGTGGAGATGGAACCAACTTCCAAGTCCCTATGACCTTCAGAAAAAAAGTTATTGAAGAATATCTTGATCTCCAATGGGTTTTCATTCCTAACCCTAACCCTAATTACAACCCAAAAATCAAACACTGATCACAACCCTAACCCTAACCCTTCCAAAGGTCGTAGGAGCTCGGGGGTGGTACCAATGGATCGGGCATAGCCACATTAGTGGAGATGGAACCAACTTCCAAGTCTCTATGACCTTCAGAAAGAAAGTTATTGAAGAATATCTTGATCTCCAATGGGCATTCATTCCTAATCCTAATCACAACCCTAACCCTAACCCTAACCACAACCCTAACCCTAACCCTAACCCTAACCCTCATTGCAAGCCTAACCCTTATTCATCATAGGGTGAATAACTTCGCGCTGCTTGCTCGAAATGTGCTGAAATTCGGTGTGGTCGCGTGGCAGGCTACCCTTCATTAATCCTGAAATGCCCAAGTCTCTATGACTATCAGAAAAAAAGTTATTCAAAAATATCTCGTACTTTTTTGGGGAGATTTGGTGGTTTCACCATTTCCGAAGGTCGTAGAAGCTCAGGTATGGTCCCAATGGATCGGGCATAGCCACATTAGTGGAGATGGAACCAACTTCCAAGTCCCTATGACCTTCAGAAAAAAAGTTATTGAAGAATATCTTGATCTCCAATGGGTTTTCATTCCTAACCCTAACCCTAATCACAACCCAAAAATCAAACACTGATCACAACCCTAACCCTAACCCTTCCAAAGGTCGTAGGAGCTCGGGGGTGGTACCAATGGATCGGGCATAGCCACATTAGTGGAGATGGAACCAACTTCCAAGTCTCTATGACCTTCAGAAAGAAAGTTATTGAAGAATATCTTGATCTCCAATGGGCATTCATCCCTAACCCTAACCACAACCCTAACCCTAACCCTAACCCTAACCCTCATTGCAAGCCTAACCCTTATTCACCATAGGGTGAATAACTTCGCGCTGCTTGCTCGAAATGTGCTGAAATTTGGTGTGGTCGCGTGGCAGGCTACCCTTCATTAATCCTGAAATGCCCAAGTCTCTATGACTTTCAGAAAAAAAGTTATTCAAAAATATCTCGTACTTTTTTGGGGAGATTTGGTGGTTTCACCATTTCCGAAGGTCGTAGAAGCTCAGGGATGGTCCCAATGGATCGGGCATAGCCACATTAGTGGAGATGGAACCAACTTCCAAGTCCCTATGACCTTCAGAAAAAAAGTTATTGAAGAATATCTTGATCTCCAATGGGTTTTCATTCCTAACCCTAACCCTAATCACAACCCAAAAATCAAACACTGATCACAACCCTAACCCTAACCCTTCCAAAGGTCGTAGGAGCTCGGGGGTGGTACCAATGGATCGGGCATAGCCACATTAGTGGAGATGGAACCAACTTCCAAGTCTCTATGACCTTCAGAAAGAAAGTTATTGAAGAATATCTTGATCTCCAATGGGCATTCATCCCTAACCCTAACCACAACCCTAACCCTAACCCTAACCCTCATTGCAAGCCTAACCCTTATTCACCATAGGGTGAATAACTTCGCGCTGCTTGCTCGAAACGTGCTGAAATTCGGTGTGGTCGCGTGGCAGGCTACCCTTCATTAATCCCGAAATGCCCAAGTCTCTATGACTTTCAGAAAAAAAGTTATTCAAAAATATCTCGTATTTTTTGGGGGAGATTTGGTGGTTTCACCATTTCCGAAGGTCGTCGAAGCTCAGGGATGGTCCCAATGGATCGGGCATAGCCACATTAGTGGAGATGGAACCAACTTCCAAGTCCCTATGACCTTCAGAAAAAAAGTTATTGAAGAATATCTTGATCTCCAATGGGTTTTCATTCCTAACCCTAACCCTAATTACAACCCAAAAATCAAACACTGATCACAACCCTAACCCTAACCCTTCCAAAGGTCGTAGGAGCTCGGGGGTGGTACCAATGGATCGGGCATAGCCACATTAGTGGAGATGGAACCAACTTCCAAGTCTCTATGACCTTCAGAAAGAAAGTTATTGAAGAATATCTTGATCTCCAATGGGCATTCATTCCTAACCCTAATCACAACCCTAACCCTAACCCTAACCACAACCCTAACCCTAACCCTAACCCTAACCCTCATTGCAAGCCTAACCCTTATTCATCATAGGGTGAATAACTTCGCGCTGCTTGCTCGAAATGTGCTGAAATTCGGTGTGGTCGCGTGGCAGGCTACCCTTCATTAATCCTGAAATGCCCAAGTCTCTATGACTATCAGAAAAAAAGTTATTCAAAAATATCTCGTACTTTTTTGGGGAGATTTGGTGGTTTCACCATTTCCGAAGGTCGTAGAAGCTCAGGTATGGTCCCAATGGATCGGGCATAGCCACATTAGTGGAGATGGAACCAACTTCCAAGTCCCTATGACCTTCAGAAAAAAAGTTATTGAAGAATATCTTGATCTCCAATGGGTTTTCATTCCTAACCCTAACCCTAATCACAACCCAAAAATCAAACACTGATCACAACCCTAACCCTAACCCTTCCAAAGGTCGTAGGAGCTCGGGGGTGGTACCAATGGATCGGGCATAGCCACATTAGTGGAGATGGAACCAACTTCCAAGTCTCTATGACCTTCAGAAAGAAAGTTATTGAAGAATATCTTGATCTCCAATGGGCATTCATCCCTAACCCTAACCACAACCCTAACCCTAACCGTAACCCTCATTGCAAGCCTAACCCTTATTCACCATAGGGTGAATAACTTCGCGCTGCTTGCTCGAAATGTGCTGAAATTCGGTGTGGTCGCGTGGCAGGCTACCCTTCATTAATCCTGAAATGCCCAAGTCTCTATGACTTTCAGAAAAATAGTTATTCAAAAATATCTCGTACTTTTTTGGGGAGATTTGGTGGTTTCACCATTTCCGAAGGTCGTAGAAGCTCAGGGATGGTACCAATGGATCGGGCATAGCCACATTAGTGGAGATGGAACCAACTTCCAAGTCCCTATGACCTTCAGAAAAAAAGATATTGAAGAATATCTTGATCTCCAATGGGTTTTCATTCCTAACCCTAACCCTAATCACAACCCAAAAATCAAACACTAATCACAACCCTAACCCTAACCCTTCCAAAGGTCGTAGGAGCTCGGGGGTGGTACCAATGGATCGGGCATAGCCACATTAGTGGAGATGGAACCAACTTCCAAGTCTCTATGACCTTCAGAAAGAAAGTTATTGAAGAATATCTTGATCTCCAATGGGCATTCATCCCTAACCCTAATCACAACCCTAACCCTAACCCTAACCACAACCCTAACCCTAACCCTAACCCTCATTGCAAGCCTAACCCTTATTCACCATAGGGTGAATAACTTCGCGCTGCTTGCTCGAAATGTGCTGAAATTCGGTGTGGTCGCGTGGCAGGCTACCCTTCATTAATCCTGAAATGCCCAAGTCTCTATGACTTTCAGAAAAAAAGTTATTCAAAAATATCTCGTACTTTTTTGGGGAGATTTGGTGGTTTCACCATTTCCGAAGGTCGTAGAAGCTCAGGGATGGTCCCAATGGATCGGGCATAGCCACATTAGTGGAGATGGAACCAACTTCCAAGTCCCTATGACCTTCAGAAAAAAAGTTATTGAAGAATATCTTGATCTCCAATGGGTTTTCATTCCTAACCCTAACCCTAATTACAACCCAAAAATCAAACACTGATCACAACCCTAACCCTAACCCTTCCAAAGGTCGTAGGAGCTCGGGGGTGGTACCAATGGATCGGGCATAGCCACATTAGTGGAGATGGAACCAACTTCCAAGTCTCTATGACCTTCAGAAAGAAAGTTATTGAAGAATATCTTGATCTCCAATGGGCATTCATTCCTAATCCTAATCACAACCCTAACCCTAACCCTAACCACAACCCTAACCCTAACCCTAACCCTAACCCTCATTGCAAGCCTAACCCTTATTCATCATAGGGTGAATAACTTCGCGCTGCTTGCTCGAAATGTGCTGAAATTCGGTGTGGTCGCGTGGCAGGCTACCCTTCATTAATCCTGAAATGCCCAAGTCTCTATGACTATCAGAAAAAAAGTTATTCAAAAATATCTCGTACTTTTTTGGGGAGATTTGGTGGTTTCACCATTTCCGAAGGTCGTAGAAGCTCAGGTATGGTCCCAATGGATCGGGCATAGCCACATTAGTGGAGATGGAACCAACTTCCAAGTCCCTATGACCTTCAGAAAAAAAGTTATTGAAGAATATCTTGATCTCCAATGGGTTTTCATTCCTAACCCTAACCCTAATCACAACCCAAAAATCAAACACTGATCACAACCCTAACCCTAACCCTTCCAAAGGTCGTAGGAGCTCGGGGGTGGTACCAATGGATCGGGCATAGCCACATTAGTGGAGATGGAACCAACTTCCAAGTCTCTATGACCTTCAGAAAGAAAGTTATTGAAGAATATCTTGATCTCCAATGGGCATTCATCCCTAACCCTAACCACAACCCTAACCCTAACCGTAACCCTCATTGCAAGCCTAACCCTTATTCACCATAGGGTGAATAACTTCGCGCTGCTTGCTCGAAATGTGCTGAAATTCGGTGTGGTCGCATGGCAGGCTACCCTTCATTAATCCTGAAATGCCCAAGTCTCTATGACTTTCAGAAAAAAAGTTATTCAAAAATATCTCGTACTTTTTTGGGGAGATTTGGTGGTTTCACCATTTCCGAAGGTCGTAGAAGCTCAGGGATGGTACCAATGGATCGGGCATAGCCACATTAGTGGAGATGGAACCAACTTCCAAGTCCCTATGACCTTCAGAAAAAAAGATATTGAAGAATATCTTGATCTCCAATGGGTTTTCATTCCTAACCCTAACCCTAATCACAACCCAAAAATCAAACACTAATCACAACCCTAACCCTAACCCTTCCAAAGGTCGTAGGAGCTCGGGGGTGGTACCAATGGATCGGGCATAGCCACATTAGTGGAGATGGAACCAACTTCCAAGTCTCTATGACCTTCAGAAAGAAAGTTATTGAAGAATATCTTGATCTCCAATGGGCATTCATCCCTAACCCTAATCACAACCCTAACCCTAACCCTAACCACAACCCTAACCCTAACCCTAACCCTCATTGCAAGCCTAACCCTTATTCACCATAGGGTGAATAACTTCGCGCTGCTTGCTCGAAATGTGCTGAAATTCGGTGTGGTCGCGTGGCAGGCTACCCTTCATTAATCCTGAAATGCCCAAGTCTCTATGACTTTCAGAAAAAAAGTTATTCAAAAATATCTCGTACTTTTTTGGGGAGATTTGGTGGTTTCACCATTTCCGAAGGTCGTAGAAGCTCAGGGATGGTCCCAATGGATCGGGCATAGCCACATTAGTGGAGATGGAACCAACTTCCAAGTCCCTATGACCTTCAGAAAAAAAGTTATTGAAGAATATCTTGATCTCCAATGGGTTTTCATTCCTAACCCTAACCCTAATCACAACCCAAAAATCAAACACTGATCACAACCCTAACCCTAACCCTTCCAAAGGTCGTAGGAGCTCGGGGGTGGTACCAATGGATCGGGCATAGCCACATTAGTGGAGATGGAACCAACTTCCAAGTCTCTATGACCTTCAGAAAGAAAGTTATTGAAGAATATCTTGATCTCCAATGGGCATTCATCCCTAACCCTAACCACAACCCTAACCCTCATTGCAAGCCTAACCCTTATTCACCATAGGGTGAATAACTTCGCGCTGCTTGCTCGAAATGTGCTGAAATTCGGTGTGGTCGCGTGGCAGGCTACCCTTCAATAATCCTGAAATGCCCAAGTCTCTATGACTTTCAGAAAAAAAGTTATTCAAAAATATCTCGTACTTTTTTGGGGAGATTTGGTGGTTTCACCATTTCCGAAGGTCGTAGAAGCTCAGGGATGGTACCAATGGATCGGGCATAGCCACATTAGTGGAGATGGAACCAACTTCCAAGTCCCTATGACCTTCAGAAAAAAAGATATTGAAGAATATCTTGATCTCCAATGGGTTTTCATTCCTAACCCTAACCCTAATCACAACCCAAAAATCAAACACTAATCACAACCCTAACCCTAACCCTTCCAAAGGTCGTAGGAGCTCGGGGGTGGTACCAATGGATCGGGCATAGCCACATTAGTGGAGATGGAACCAACTTCCAAGTCTCTATGACCTTCAGAAAGAAAGTTATTGAAGAATATCTTGATCTCCAATGGGCATTCATCCCTAACCCTAACCACAACCCTAACCCTAACCCTAACCCTCATTGCAAGCCTAACCCTTATTCACCATAGGGTGAATAACTTCGCGCTGCTTGCTCGAAATGTGCTGAAATTCGGTGTGGTAGCGTGGCAGGCTACCCTTCATTAATCCTGAAATGCCCAAGTCTCTATGACTTTCAGAAAAAAAGTTATTCAAAAATATCTCGTACTTTTTTGGGGAGATTTGGTGGTTTCACCATTTCCGAAGGTCGTAGAAGCTCA
The DNA here is from genome assembly GCF_024713975.1 of Paralichthys olivaceus. Taxonomy (NCBI): domain Eukaryota; kingdom Metazoa; phylum Chordata; class Actinopteri; order Pleuronectiformes; family Paralichthyidae; genus Paralichthys; species Paralichthys olivaceus. The sequence goes on along the minus strand of NC_091108.1, from coordinate 2,194,769 downwards.
GGGATGGTACCAATGGATCGGGCATAGCCACATTAGTGGAGATGGAACCAACTTCCAAGTCCCTATGACCTTCAGAAAAAAAGATATTGAAGAATATCTTGATCTCCAATGGGTTTTCATTCCTAACCCTAACCCTAATCACAACCCAAAAATCAAACACTGATCACAACCCTAACCCTAACCCTTCCAAAGGTCATAGGAGCTCGGGGGTGGTACCAATGGATCGGGCATAGCCACATTAGTGGAGATGGAACCAACTTCCAAGTCTCTATGACCTTCAGAAAGAAAGTTATTGAAGAATATGTTGATCTCCAATGGGCATTCATCCCTAACCCTAATCACAACCCTAACCCTAACCACAACCCTAACCCTAACCCTAACCCTCATTGCAAGCCTAACCCTTATTCACCATAGGGTGAATAACTTCGCGCTGCTTGCTCGAAACGTGCTGAAATTCGGTGTGGTCGCGTGGCAGGCTACCCTTCATTAATCCCGAAATGCCCAAGTCTCTATGACTTTCAGAAAAAAAGTTATTCAAAAATATCTCGTATTTTTTGGGGGAGATTTGGTGGTTTCACCATTTCCGAAGGTCGTAGAAGCTCAGGGATGGTCCCAATGGATCGGGCATAGCCACATTAGTGGAGATGGAACCAACTTCCAAGTCCCTATGACCTTCAGAAAAAAAGTTATTGAAGAATATCTTGATCTCCAATGGGTTTTCATTCCTAACCCTAACCCTAATTACAACCCAAAAATCAAACACTGATCACAACCCTAACCCTAACCCTTCCAAAGGTCGTAGGAGCTCGGGGGTGGTACCAATGGATCGGGCATAGCCACATTAGTGGAGATGGAACCAACTTCCAAGTCTCTATGACCTTCAGAAAGAAAGTTATTGAAGAATATCTTGATCTCCAATGGGCATTCATTCCTAACCCTAATCACAACCCTAACCCTAACCCTAACCACAACCCTAACCCTAACCCTAACCCTAACCCTCATTGCAAGCCTAACCCTTATTCATCATAGGGTGAATAACTTCGCGCTGCTTGCTCGAAATGTGCTGAAATTCGGTGTGGTCGCGTGGCAGGCTACCCTTCAATAATCCTGAAATGCCCAAGTCTCTATGACTTTCAGAAAAAAAGTTATTCAAAAATATCTCGTACTTTTTTGGGGAGATTTGGTGGTTTCACCATTTCCGAAGGTCGTAGAAGCTCAGGGATGGTACCAATGGATCGGGCATAGCCACATTAGTGGAGATGGAACCAACTTCCAAGTCCCTATGACCTTCAGAAAAAAAGATATTGAAGAATATCTTGATCTCCAATGGGTTTTCATTCCTAACCCTAACCCTAATCACAACCCAAAAATCAAACACTAATCACAACCCTAACCCTAACCCTTCCAAAGGTCGTAGGAGCTCGGGGGTGGTACCAATGGATCGGGCATAGCCACATTAGTGGAGATGGAACCAACTTCCAAGTCTCTATGACCTTCAGAAAGAAAGTTATTGAAGAATATCTTGATCTCCAATGGGCATTCATCCCTAACCCTAACCACAACCCTAACCCTAACCCTAACCCTCATTGCAAGCCTAACCCTTATTCACCATAGGGTGAATAACTTCGCGCTGCTTGCTCGAAATGTGCTGAAATTCGGTGTGGTAGCGTGGCAGGCTACCCTTCATTAATCCTGAAATGCCCAAGTCTCTATGACTTTCAGAAAAAAAGTTATTCAAAAATATCTCGTACTTTTTTGGGGAGATTTGGTGGTTTCACCATTTCCGAAGGTCGTAGAAGCTCAGGGATGGTACCAATGGATCGGGCATAGCCACATTAGTGGAGATGGAACCAACTTCCAAGTCCCTATGACCTTCAGAAAAAAAGATATTGAAGAATATCTTGATCTCCAATGGGTTTTCATTCCTAACCCTAACCCTAATCACAACCCAAAAATCAAACACTGATCACAACCCTAACCCTAACCCTTCCAAAGGTCATAGGAGCTCGGGGGTGGTACCAATGGATCGGGCATAGCCACATTAGTGGAGATGGAACCAACTTCCAAGTCTCTATGACCTTCAGAAAGAAAGTTATTGAAGAATATGTTGATCTCCAATGGGCATTCATCCCTAACCCTAATCACAACCCTAACCCTAACCACAACCCTAACCCTAACCCTAACCCTCATTGCAAGCCTAACCCTTATTCACCATAGGGTGAATAACTTCGCGCTGCTTGCTCGAAACGTGCTGAAATTCGGTGTGGTCGCGTGGCAGGCTACCCTTCATTAATCCCGAAATGCCCAAGTCTCTATGACTTTCAGAAAAAAAGTTATTCAAAAATATCTCGTATTTTTTGGGGGAGATTTGGTGGTTTCACCATTTCCGAAGGTCGTAGAAGCTCAGGGATGGTCCCAATGGATCGGGCATAGCCACATTAGTGGAGATGGAACCAACTTCCAAGTCCCTATGACCTTCAGAAAAAAAGTTATTGAAGAATATCTTGATCTCCAATGGGTTTTCATTCCTAACCCTAACCCTAATTACAACCCAAAAATCAAACACTGATCACAACCCTAACCCTAACCCTTCCAAAGGTCGTAGGAGCTCGGGGGTGGTACCAATGGATCGGGCATAGCCACATTAGTGGAGATGGAACCAACTTCCAAGTCTCTATGACCTTCAGAAAGAAAGTTATTGAAGAATATCTTGATCTCCAATGGGCATTCATCCCTAACCCTAACCACAACCCTAACCCTAACCCTAACCCTCATTGCAAGCCTAACCCTTATTCACCATAGGGTGAATAACTTCGCGCTGCTTGCTCGAAATGTGCTGAAATTCGGTGTGGTAGCGTGGCAGGCTACCCTTCATTAATCCTGAAATGCCCAAGTCTCTATGACTTTCAGAAAAAAAGTTATTCAAAAATATCTCGTACTTTTTTGGGGAGATTTGGTGGTTTCACCATTTCCGAAGGTCGTAGAAGCTCAGGGATGGTACCAATGGATCGGGCATAGCCACATTAGTGGAGATGGAACCAACTTCCAAGTCCCTATGACCTTCAGAAAAAAAGATATTGAAGAATATCTTGATCTCCAATGGGTTTTCATTCCTAACCCTAACCCTAATCACAACCCAAAAATCAAACACTGATCACAACCCTAACCCTAACCCTTCCAAAGGTCATAGGAGCTCGGGGGTGGTACCAATGGATCGGGCATAGCCACATTAGTGGAGATGGAACCAACTTCCAAGTCTCTATGACCTTCAGAAAGAAAGTTATTGAAGAATATGTTGATCTCCAATGGGCATTCATCCCTAACCCTAATCACAACCCTAACCCTAACCACAACCCTAACCCTAACCCTAACCCTCATTGCAAGCCTAACCCTTATTCACCATAGGGTGAATAACTTCGCGCTGCTTGCTCGAAACGTGCTGAAATTCGGTGTGGTCGCGTGGCAGGCTACCCTTCATTAATCCCGAAATGCCCAAGTCTCTATGACTTTCAGAAAAAAAGTTATTCAAAAATATCTCGTATTTTTTGGGGGAGATTTGGTGGTTTCACCATTTCCGAAGGTCGTAGAAGCTCAGGGATGGTCCCAATGGATCGGGCATAGCCACATTAGTGGAGATGGAACCAACTTCCAAGTCCCTATGACCTTCAGAAAAAAAGTTATTGAAGAATATCTTGATCTCCAATGGGTTTTCATTCCTAACCCTAACCCTAATTACAACCCAAAAATCAAACACTGATCACAACCCTAACCCTAACCCTTCCAAAGGTCGTAGGAGCTCGGGGGTGGTACCAATGGATCGGGCATAGCCACATTAGTGGAGATGGAACCAACTTCCAAGTCTCTATGACCTTCAGAAAGAAAGTTATTGAAGAATATCTTGATCTCCAATGGGCATTCATTCCTAACCCTAATCACAACCCTAACCCTAACCCTAACCACAACCCTAACCCTAACCCTAACCCTAACCCTCATTGCAAGCCTAACCCTTATTCATCATAGGGTGAATAACTTCGCGCTGCTTGCTCGAAATGTGCTGAAATTCGGTGTGGTCGCGTGGCAGGCTACCCTTCATTAATCCTGAAATGCCCAAGTCTCTATGGCTATCAGAAAAAAAGTTATTCAAAAATATCTCGTACTTTTTTGGGGAGATTTGGTGGTTTCACCATTTCCGAAGGTCGTAGAAGCTCAGGTATGGTCCCAATGGATCGGGCATAGCCACATTAGTGGAGATGGAACCAACTTCCAAGTCCCTATGACCTTCAGAAAAAAAGTTATTGAAGAATATCTTGATCTCCAATGGGTTTTCATTCCTAACCCTAACCCTAATCACAACCCAAAAATCAAACACTGATCACAACCCTAACCCTAACCCTTCCAAAGGTCGTAGGAGCTCGGGGGTGGTACCAATGGATCGGGCATAGCCACATTAGTGGAGATGGAACCAACTTCCAAGTCTCTATGACCTTCAGAAAGAAAGTTATTGAAGAATATCTTGATCTCCAATGGGCATTCATCCCTAACCCTAACCACAACCCTAACCCTAACCGTAACCCTCATTGCAAGCCTAACCCTTATTCACCATAGGGTGAATAACTTCGCGCTGCTTGCTCGAAATGTGCTGAAATTCGGTGTGGTCGCGTGGCAGGCTACCCTTCATTAATCCTGAAATGCCCAAGTCTCTATGACTTTCAGAAAAAAAGTTATTCAAAAATATCTCGTACTTTTTTGGGGAGATTTGGTGGTTTCACCATTTCCGAAGGTCGTAGAAGCTCAGGGATGGTACCAATGGATCGGGCATAGCCACATTAGTGGAGATGGAACCAACTTCCAAGTCCCTATGACCTTCCGAAAAAAAGATATTGAAGAATATCTTGATCTCCAATGGGTTTTCATTCCTAACCCTAACCCTAATCACAACCCAAAAATCAAACACTAATCACAACCCTAACCCTAACCCTTCCAAAGGTCGTAGGAGCTCGGGGGTGGTACCAATGGATCGGGCATAGCCACATTAGTGGAGATGGAACCAACTTCCAAGTCTCTATGACCTTCAGAAAGAAAGTTATTGAAGAATATCTTGATCTCCAATGGGCATTCATCCCTAACCCTAATCACAACCCTAACCCTAACCCTAACCACAACCCTAACCCTAACCCTAACCCTCATTGCAAGCCTAACCCTTATTCACCATAGGGTGAATAACTTCGCGCTGCTTGCTCGAAATGTGCTGAAATTCGGTGTGGTCGCGTGGCAGGCTACCCTTCATTAATCCTGAAATGCCCAAGTCTCTATGACTTTCAGAAAAAAAGTTATTCAAAAATATCTCGTACTTTTTTGGGGAGATTTGGTGGTTTCACCATTTCCGAAGGTCGTAGAAGCTCAGGGATGGTCCCAATGGATCGGGCATAGCCACATTAGTGGAGATGGAACCAACTTCCAAGTCCCTATGACCTTCAGAAAAAAAGTTATTGAAGAATATCTTGATCTCCAATGGGTTTTCATTCCTAACCCTAACCCTAATCACAACCCAAAAATCAAACACTGATCACAACCCTAACCCTAACCCTTCCAAAGGTCGTAGGAGCTCGGGGGTGGTACCAATGGATCGGGCATAGCCACATTAGTGGAGATGGAACCAACTTCCAAGTCTCTATGACCTTCAGAAAGAAAGTTATTGAAGAATATCTTGATCTCCAATGGGCATTCATCCCTAACCCTAACCACAACCCTAACCCTAACCCTAACCCTCATTGCAAGCCTAACCCTTATTCACCATAGGGTGAATAACTTCGCGCTGCTTGCTCGAAATGTGCTGAAATTCGGTGTGGTCGCGTGGCAGGCTACCCTTCATTAATCCTGAAATGCCCAAGTCTCTATGACTTTCAGAAAAAAAGTTATTCAAAAATATCTCGTACTTTTTTGGGGAGATTTGGTGGTTTCACCATTTCCGAAGGTCGTAGAAGCTCAGGGATGGTCCCAATGGATCGGGCATAGCCACATTAGTGGAGATGGAACCAACTTCCAAGTCCCTATGACCTTCAGAAAAAAAGTTATTGAAGAATATCTTGATCTCCAATGGGTTTTCATTCCTAACCCTAACCCTAATCACAACCCAAAAATCAAACACTGATCACAACCCTAACCCTAACCCTTCCAAAGGTCGTAGGAGCTCGGGGGTGGTACCAATGGATCGGGCATAGCCACATTAGTGGAGATGGAACCAACTTCCAAGTCTCTATGACCTTCAGAAAGAAAGTTATTGAAGAATATCTTGATCTCCAATGGGCATTCATCCCTAACCCTAACCACAACCCTAACCCTAACCCTAACCCTCATTGCAAGCCTAACCCTTATTCACCATAGGGTGAATAACTTCGCGCTGCTTGCTCGAAATGTGCTGAAATTCGGTGTGGTCGCGTGGCAGGCTACCCTTCATTAATCCTGAAATGCCCAAGTCTCTATGACTTTCAGAAAAAAAGTTATTCAAAAATATCTCGTACTTTTTTGGGGAGATTTGGTGGTTTCACCATTTCCGAAGGTCGTAGAAGCTCAGGGATGGTACCAATGGATCGGGCATAGCCACATTAGTGGAGATGGAACCAACTTCCAAGTCCCTATGACCTTCAGAAAAAAAGATATTGAAGAATATCTTGATCTCCAATGGGTTTTCATTCCTAACCCTAACCCTAATCACAACCCAAAAATCAAACACTGATCACAACCCTAACCCTAACCCTTCCAAAGGTCGTAGGAGCTCGGGGGTGGTACCAATGGATCGGGCATAGCCACATTAGTGGAGATGGAACCAACTTCCAAGTCTCTATGACCTTCAGAAAGAAAGTTATTGAAGAATATCTTGATCTCCAATGGGCATTCATCCCTAACCCTAACCACAACCCTAACCCTAACCCTAACCCTCATTGCAAGCCTAACCCTTATTCACCATAGGGTGAATAACTTCGCGCTGCTTGCTCGAAATGTGCTGAAATTCGGTGTGGTCGCGTGGCAGGCTACCCTTCATTAATCCTGAAATGCCCAAGTCTCTATGACTTTCAGAAAAAAAGTTATTCAAAAATATCTCGTACTTTTTTGGGGAGATTTGGTGGTTTCACCATTTCAGAAGGTCGTAGAAGCTCAGGGATGGTCCCAATGGATCGGGCATAGCCACATTAGTGGAGATGGAACCAACTTCCAAGTCCCTATGACCTTCAGAAAAAAAGTTATTGAAGAATATCTTGATCTCCAATGGGTTTTCATTCCTAACCCTAACCCTAATCACAACCCAAAAATCAAACACTGATCACAACCCTAACCCTAACCCTTCCAAAGGTCGTAGGAGCTCGGGGGTGGTACCAATGGATCGGGCATAGCCACATTAGTGGAGATGGAACCAACTTCCAAGTCTCTATGACCTTCAGAAAGAAAGTTATTGAAGAATATCTTGATCTCCAATGGGCATTCATCCCTAACCCTAACCACAACCCTAACCCTAACCCTAACCCTCATTGCAAGCCTAACCCTTATTCACCATAGGGTGAATAACTTCGCGCTGCTTGCTCGAAATGTGCTGAAATTCGGTGTGGTCGCGTGGCAGGCTACCCTTCATTAATCCTGAAATGCCCAAGTCTCTATGACTTTCAGAAAAAAAGTTATTCAAAAATATCTCGTACTTTTTTGGGGAGATTTGGTGGTTTCACCATTTCCGAAGGTCGTAGAAGCTCAGGGATGGTACCAATGGATCGGGCATAGCCACATTAGTGGAGATGGAACCAACTTCCAAGTCCCTATGACCTTCAGAAAAAAAGATATTGAAGAATATCTTGATCTCCAATGGGTTTTCATTCCTAACCCTAACCCTAATCACAACCCAAAAATCAAACACTAATCACAACCCTAACCCTAACCCTTCCAAAGGTCGTAGGAGCTCGGGGGTGGTACCAATGGATCGGGCATAGCCACATTAGTGGAGATGGAACCAACTTCCAAGTCTCTATGACCTTCAGAAAGAAAGTTATTGAAGAATATCTTGATCTCCAATGGGCATTCATCCCTAACCCTAATCACAACCCTAACCCTAACCCTAACCACAACCCTAACCCTAACCCTAACCCTCATTGCAAGCCTAACCCTTATTCACCATAGGGTGAATAACTTCGCGCTGCTTGCTCGAAATGTGCTGAAATTCGGTGTGGTCGCGTGGCAGGCTACCCTTCATTAATCCTGAAATGCCCAAGTCTCTATGACTTTCAGAAAAAAAGTTATTCAAAAATATCTCGTACTTTTTTGGGGAGATTTGGTGGTTTCACCATTTCCGAAGGTCGTAGAAGCTCAGGGATGGTCCCAATGGATCGGGCATAGCCACATTAGTGGAGATGGAACCAACTTCCAAGTCTCTATGACCATCAGAAAGAAAGTTATTGAAGAATATCTTGATCTCCAATGGGCATTCATCCCTAACCCTAATCACAACCCTAACCCTAACCCTAACCACAACCCTAACCCTAACCCTAACCCTCATTGCAAGCCTAACCCTTATTCACCATAGGGTGAATAACTTCGCGCTGCTTACTCGAAACGTGCTGAAATTCGGTGTGGTCGCGTGGCAGGCTACCCTTCATTATTCCCGAAATGCCCAAGTCTCTATGACTTTCAGAAAAAAAGTTATTCAAAAATATCTCGTATTTTTTGGGGGAGATTTGGTGGTTTCACCATTTCCGAAGGTCGTAGAAGCTCGGGGATGGTCCCAATGGATCGGGCATAGCCACATTAGTGGAGATGGAACCAACTTCCAAGTCCCTATGACCTTCAGAAAAAAAGTTATTGAAGAATATCTTGATCTCCAATGGGTTTTCATTCCTAACCCTAACCCTAATTACAACCCAAAAATCAAACACTAATCACAACCCTAACCCTAACCCTTCCAAAGGTGGTAGGAGCTCGGGGGTGGTACCAATGGATCGGGCATAGCCACATTAGTGGAGATGGAACCAACTTCCAAGTCTCTATGACCTTCAGAAAGAAAGTTATTGAAGAATATCTTGATCTCCAATGGGCATTCATCCCTAACCCTAATCACAACCCTAACCCTAACCCTAACCCTAACCACAACCCTAACCCTAACCCTATCCCTCATTGCAAGCCTAACCCTTATTCACCATAGGGTGAATAACTTCGCGCTGCTTGCTCGAAACATGCTGAAATTCGGTGTGGTCGCGTGGCAGGCTACCCTTCATTAATCCCGAAATGCCCAAGTCTCTATGACTTTCAGAAAAAAAGTTATTCAAAAATATCTCGTACTTTTTTGGGGAGATTTGGTGGTTTGACATTTCCGAAGGTCGTAGAAGCTCAGGGATGGTCCCAATGGATCGGGCATAGCCACATTAGTGGAGATGGAACCAACTTCCAAGTCCCTATGACCTTCAGAAAAAAAGTTATTGAAGAATATCTTGATCTCCAATGGGTTTTCATTCCTAACCCTAACCCTAATCACAACCCAAAAATCAAACACTGATCACAACCCTAACCCTAACCCTTCCAAAGGTCGTAGGAGCTCGGGGGTGGTACCAATGGATCGGGCATAGCCACATTAGTGGAGATGGAACCAACTTCCAAGTCTCTATGACCTTCAGAAAGAAAGTTATTGAAGAATATCTTGATCTCCAATGGGCATTCATCCCTAACCCTAACCACAACCCTAACCCTAACCCTAACCCTCATTGCAAGCCTAACTCTTATTCACCATAGGGTGAATAACTTCGCGCTGCTTGCTCGAAATGTGCTGAAATTCGGTGTGGTCGCGTGGCAGGCTACCCTTCATTAATCCTGAAATGCCCAAGTCTCTATGACTTTCAGAAAAAAAGTTATTGAAGAATATCTTGATCTCCAATGGGTTTTCATTCCTAACCCTAACCCTAATCACAACCCAAAAATCAAACACTGATCACAACCCTAACCCTAACCCTTCCAAAGGTCGTAGGAGCTCGGGGGTGGTACCAATGGATCGGGCATAGCCACATTAGTGGAGATGGAACCAACTTCCAAGTCTCTATGACCTTCAGAAAGAAAGTTATTGAAGAATATCTTGATCTCCAATGGGCATTCATCCCTAACCCTAACCACAACCCTAACCCTAACCCTAACCCTCATTGCAAGCCTAACCCTTATTCACCATAGGGTGAATAACTTCGCGCTGCTTGCTCGAAATGTGCTGAAATTCGGTGTGGTCGCGTGGCAGGCTACCCTTCATTAATCCTGAAATGCCCAAGTCTCTATGACTTTCAGAAAAAAAGTTATTCAAAAATATCTCGTACTTTTTTGGGGAGATTTGGTGGTTTCACCATTTCCGAAGGTCGTAGAAGCTCAGGGATGGTCCCAATGGATCGGGCATAGCCACATTAGTGGAGATGGAACCAACTTCCAAGTCCCTATGACCTTCAGAAAAAAAGTTATTGAAGAATATCTTGATCTCCAATGGGTTTTCATTCCTAACCCTAACCCTAATCACAACCCAAAAATCAAACACTGATCACAACCCTAACCCTAACCCTTCCAAAGGTCGTAGGAGCTCGGGGGTGGTACCAATGGATCGGGCATAGCCACATTAGTGGAGATGGAACCAACTTCCAAGTCTCTATGACCTTCAGAAAGAAAGTTATTGAAGAATATCTTGATCTCCAATGGGCATTCATCCCTAACCCTAACCACAACCCTAACCCTAACCCTAACCACAACCCTAACCCTAACCCTAACCCTCATTGCAAGCCTAACCCTTATTCACCATAGGGTGAATAACTTCGCGCTGCTTGCTCGAAACGTGCTGAAATTCGGTGTGGTCGCGTGGCAGGCTACCCTTCATTAATCCCGAAATGCCCAAGTCTCTATGACTTTCAGAAAAAAAGTTATTCAAAAATATCTCGTATTTTTTGGGGGAGATTTGGTGGTTTCACCATTTCCGAAGGTCGTAGAAGCTCGGGGATGGTCCCAATGGATCGGGCATAGCCACATTAGTGGAGATGGAACCAACTTCCAAGTCCCTATGACCTTCAGAAAAAAAGTTATTGAAGAATATCTTGATCTCCAATGGGTTTTCATTCCTAACCCTAACCCTAATTACAACCCAAAAATCAAACACTAATCACAACCCTAACCCTAACCCTTCCAAAGGTCGTAGGAGCTCGGGGGTGGTACCAATGGATCGGGCATAGCCACATTAGTGGAGATGGAACCAACTTCCAAGTCTCTATGACCTTCAGAAAGAAAGTTATTGAAGAATATCTTGATCTCCAATGGGCATTCATCCCTAACCCTAATCACAACCCTAACCCTAACCCTAACCACAACCCTAACCCTAACCCTATCCCTCATTGCAAGCCTAACCCTTATTCACCATAGGGTGAATAACTTCGCGCTGCTTGCTCGAAACATGCTGAAATTCGGTGTGGTCGCGTGGCAGGCTACCCTTCATTAATCCCGAAATGCCCAAGTCTCTATGACTTTCAGAAAAAAAGTTATTCAAAAATATCTCGTACTTTTTTGGGGAGATTTGGTGGTTTGACCATTTCCGAAGGTCGTAGAAGCTCAGGGATGGTCCCAATGGATCGGGCATAGCCACATTAGTGGAGATGGAACCAACTTCCAAGTCCCTATGACCTTCAGAAAAAAAGTTATTGAAGAATATCTTGATCTCCAATGGGTTTTCATTCCTAACCCTAACCCTAATCACAACCCAAAAATCAAACACTGATCACAACCCTAACCCTAACCCTTCCAAAGGTCGTAGGAGCTCGGGGGTGGTACCAATGGATCGGGCATAGCCACATTAGTGGAGATGGAACCAACTTCCAAGTCTCTATGACCTTCAGAAAGAAAGTTATTGAAGAATATCTTGATCTCCAATGGGCATTCATCCCTAACCCTAACCACAACCCTAACCCTAACCCTAACCCTCATTGCAAGCCTAACCCTTATTCACCATAGGGTGAATAACTTCGCGCTGCTTGCTCGAAATGTGCTGAAATTCGGTGTGGTCGCGTGGCAGGCTACCCTTCATTAATCCTGAAATGCCCAAGTCTCTATGACTTTCAGAAAAAAAGTTATTCAAAAATATCTCGTACTTTTTTGGGGAGATTTGGTGGTTTCACCATTTCCTAAGGTCGTAGAAGCTCAGGGATGGTCCCAATGGATCGGGCATAGCCACATTAGTGGAGATGGAACCAACTTCCAAGTCCCTATGACCTTCAGAAAAAAAGTTATTGAAGAATATCTTGATCTCCAATGGGTTTTCATTCCTAACCCTAACCCTAATCACAACCCAAAAATCAAACACTGATCACAACCCTAACCCTAACCCTTCCAAAGGTCGTAGGAGCTCGGGGGTGGTACCAATGGATCGGGCATAGCCACATTAGTGGAGATGGAACCAACTTCCAAGTCTCTATGACCTTCAGAAAGAAAGTTATTGAAGAATATCTTGATCTCCAATGGGCATTCATCCCTAACCCTAACCACAACCCTAACCCTAACCCTAACCACAACCCTAACCCTAACCCTAACCCTCATTGCAAGCCTAACCCTTATTCACCATAGGGTGAATAACTTCGCGCTGCTTGCTCGAAACGTGCTGAAATTCGGTGTGGTCGCGTGGCAGGCTACCCTTCATTAATCCCGAAATGCCCAAGTCTCTATGACTTTCAGAAAAAAAGTTATTCAAAAATATCTCGTATTTTTTGGGGGAGATTTGGTGGTTTCACCATTTCCGAAGGTCGTAGAAGCTCGGGGATGGTCCCAATGGATCGGGCATAGCCACATTAGTGGAGATGGAACCAACTTCCAAGTCCCTATGACCTTCAGAAAAAAAGTTATTGAAGAATATCTTGATCTCCAATGGGTTTTCATTCCTAACCCTAACCCTAATTACAACCCAAAAATCAAACACTAATCACAACCCTAACCCTAACCCTTCCAAAGGTCGTAGGAGCTCGGGGGTGGTACCAATGGATCGGGCATAGCCACATTAGTGGAGATGGAACCAACTTCCAAGTCTCTATGACCTTCAGAAAGAAAGTTATTGAAGAATATCTTGATCTCCAATGGGCATTCATCCCTAACCCTAATCACAACCCTAACCCTAACCCTAACCACAACCCTAACCCTAACCCTATCCCTCATTGCAAGCCTAACCCTTATTCACCATAGGGTGAATAACTTCGCGCTGCTTGCTCGAAACATGCTGAAATTCGGTGTGGTCGCGTGGCAGGCTACCCTTCATTAATCCCGAAATGCCCAAGTCTCTATGACTTTCAGAAAAAAAGTTATTCAAAAATATCTCGTACTTTTTTGGGGAGATTTGGTGGTTTGACCATTTCCGAAGGTCGTAGAAGCTCAGGGATGGTCCCAATGGATCGGGCATAGCCACATTAGTGGAGATGGAACCAACTTCCAAGTCCCTATGACCTTCAGAAAAAAAGTTATTGAAGAATATCTTGATCTCCAATGGGTTTTCATTCCTAACCCTAACCCTAATCACAACCCAAAAATCAAACACTGATCACAACCCTAACCCTAACCCTTCCAAAGGTCGTAGGAGCTCGGGGGTGGTACCAATGGATCGGGCATAGCCACATTAGTGGAGATGGAACCAACTTCCAAGTCTCTATGACCTTCAGAAAGAAAGTTATTGAAGAATATCTTGATCTCCAATGGGCATTCATCCCTAACCCTAACCACAACCCTAACCCTAACCCTAACCCTCATTGCAAGCCTAACCCTTATTCACCATAGGGTGAATAACTTCGCGCTGCTTGCTCGAAATGTGCTGAAATTCGGTGTGGTCGCGTGGCAGGCTACCCTTCATTAATCCTGAAATGCCCAAGTCTCTATGACTTTCAGAAAAAAAGTTATTCAAAAATATCTCGTACTTTTTTGGGGAGATTTGGTGGTTTCACCATTTCCTAAGGTCGTAGAAGCTCAGGGATGGTCCCAATGGATCGGGCATAGCCACATTAGTGGAGATGGAACCAACTTCCAAGTCCCTATGACCTTCAGAAAAAAAGTTATTGAAGAATATCTTGATCTCCAATGGGTTTTCATTCCTAACCCTAACCCTAATCACAACCCAAAAATCAAACACTGATCACAACCCTAACCCTAACCCTTCCAAAGGTCGTAGGAGCTCGGGGGTGGTACCAATGGATCGGGCATAGCCACATTAGTGGAGATGGAACCAACTTCCAAGTCTCTATGACCTTCAGAAAGAAAGTTATTGAAGAATATCTTGATCTCCAATGGGCATTCATCCCTAACCCTAACCACAACCCTAACCCTAACCCTAACCACAACCCTAACCCTAACCCTAACCCTCATTGCAAGCCTAACCCTTATTCACCATAGGGTGAATAACTTCGCGCTGCTTGCTCGAAACGTGCTGAAATTCGGTGTGGTCGCGTGGCAGGCTACCCTTCATTAATCCCGAAATGCCCAAGTCTCTATGACTTTCAGAAAAAAAGTTATTCAAAAATATCTCGTATTTTTTGGGGGAGATTTGGTGGTTTCACCATTTCCGAAGGTCGTAGAAGCTCGGGGATGGTCCCAATGGATCGGGCATAGCCACATTAGTGGAGATGGAACCAACTTCCAAGTCCCTATGACCTTCAGAAAAAAAGTTATTGAAGAATATCTTGATCTCCAATGGGTTTTCATTCCTAACCCTAACCCTAATTACAACCCAAAAATCAAACACTAATCACAACCCTAACCCTAACCCTTCCAAAGGTCGTAGGAGCTCGGGGGTGGTACCAATGGATCGGGCATAGCCACATTAGTGGAGATGGAACCAACTTCCAAGTCTCTATGACCTTCAGAAAGAAAGTTATTGAAGAATATCTTGATCTCCAATGGGCATTCATCCCTAACCCTAATCACAACCCTAACCCTAACCCTAACCACAACCCTAACCCTAACCCTATCCCTCATTGCAAGCCTAACCCTTATTCACCATAGGGTGAATAACTTCGCGCTGCTTGCTCGAAACATGCTGAAATTCGGTGTGGTCGCGTGGCAGGCTACCCTTCATTAATCCCGAAATGCCCAAGTCTCTATGACTTTCAGAAAAAAAGTTATTCAAAAATATCTCGTACTTTTTTGGGGAGATTTGGTGGTTTGACCATTTCCGAAGGTCGTAGAAGCTCAGGGATGGTCCCAATGGATCGGGCATAGCCACATTAGTGGAGATGGAACCAACTTCCAAGTCCCTATGACCTTCAGAAAAAAAGTTATTGAAGAATATCTTGATCTCCAATGGGTTTTCATTCCTAACCCTAACCCTAATCACAACCCAAAAATCAAACACTGATCACAACCCTAACCCTAACCCTTCCAAAGGTCGTAGGAGCTCGGGGGTGGTACCAATGGATCGGGCATAGCCACATTAGTGGAGATGGAACCAACTTCCAAGTCTCTATGACCTTCAGAAAGAAAGTTATTGAAGAATATCTTGATCTCCAATGGGCATTCATCCCTAACCCTAACCACAACCCTAACCCTAACCCTAACCCTCATTGCAAGCCTAACCCTTATTCACCATAGGGTGAATAACTTCGCGCTGCTTGCTCAAAATGTGCTGAAATTCGGTGTGGTCGCGTGGCAGGCTACCCTTCATTAATCCTGAAATGCCCAAGTCTCTATGACTTTCAGAAAAAAAGTTATTCAAAAATATCTCGTACTTTTTTGGGGAGATTTGGTGGTTTCACCATTTCCTAAGGTCGTAGAAGCTCAGGGATGGTCCCAATGGATCGGGCATAGCCACATTAGTGGAGATGGAACCAACTTCCAAGTCCCTATGACCTTCAGAAAAAAAGTTATTGAAGAATATCTTGATCTCCAATGGGTTTTCATTCCTAACCCTAACCCTAATCACAACCCAAAAATCAAACACTGATCACAACCCTAACCCTAACCCTTCCAAAGGTCGTAGGAGCTCGGGGGTGGTACCAATGGATCGGGCATAGCCACATTAGTGGAGATGGAACCAACTTCCAAGTCTCTATGACCTTCAGAAAGAAAGTTATTGAAGAATATCTTGATCTCC
Source organism: Paralichthys olivaceus (assembly GCF_024713975.1). Classification (NCBI taxonomy): domain Eukaryota; kingdom Metazoa; phylum Chordata; class Actinopteri; order Pleuronectiformes; family Paralichthyidae; genus Paralichthys; species Paralichthys olivaceus. The sequence continues at coordinate 2,178,664 of NC_091108.1, read as the reverse complement.
AATGGGCATTCATCCCTAACCCTAATCACAACCCTAACCCTAACCCTAACCACAACCCTAACCCTAACCCTATCCCTCATTGCAAGCCTAACCCTTATTCACCATAGGGTGAATAACTTCGCGCTGCTTGCTCGAAACATGCTGAAATTCGGTGTGGTCGCGTGGCAGGCTACCCTTCATTAATCCCGAAATGCCCAAGTCTCTATGACTTTCAGAAAAAAAGTTATTCAAAAATATCTCGTACTTTTTTGGGGAGATTTGGTGGTTTGACCATTTCCGAAGGTCGTAGAAGCTCAGGGATGGTCCCAATGGATCGGGCATAGCCACATTAGTGGAGATGGAACCAACTTCCAAGTCCCTATGACCTTCAGAAAAAAAGTTATTGAAGAATATCTTGATCTCCAATGGGTTTTCATTCCTAACCCTAACCCTAATCACAACCCAAAAATCAAACACTGATCACAACCCTAACCCTAACCCTTCCAAAGGTCGTAGGAGCTCGGGGGTGGTACCAATGGATCGGGCATAGCCACATTAGTGGAGATGGAACCAACTTCCAAGTCTCTATGACCTTCAGAAAGAAAGTTATTGAAGAATATCTTGATCTCCAATGGGCATTCATCCCTAACCCTAACCACAACCCTAACCCTAACCCTAACCCTCATTGCAAGCCTAACCCTTATTCACCATAGGGTGAATAACTTCGCGCTGCTTGCTCGAAATGTGCTGAAATTCGGTGTGGTCGCGTGGCAGGCTACCCTTCATTAATCCTGAAATGCCCAAGTCTCTATGACTTTCAGAAAAAAAGTTATTCAAAAATATCTCGTACTTTTTTGGGGAGATTTGGTGGTTTCACCATTTCCGAAGGTCGTAGAAGCTCAGGGATGGTCCCAATGGATCGGGCATAGCCACATTAGTGGAGATGGAACCAACTTCCAAGTCCCTATGACCTTCAGAAAAAAAGTTATTGAAGAATATCTTGATCTCCAATGGGTTTTCATTCCTAACCCTAACCCTAATCACAACCCAAAAATCAAACACTGATCACAACCCTAACCCTAACCCTTCCAAAGGTCGTAGGAGCTCGGGGGTGGTACCAATGGATCGGGCATAGCCACATTAGTGGAGATGGAACCAACTTCCAAGTCTCTATGACCTTCAGAAAGAAAGTTATTGAAGAATATCTTGATCTCCAATGGGCATTCATCCCTAACCCTAACCACAACCCTAACCCTAACCCTAACCACAACCCTAACCCTAACCCTAACCCTCATTGCAAGCCTAACCCTTATTCACCATAGGGTGAATAACTTCGCGCTGCTTGCTCGAAACGTGCTGAAATTCGGTGTGGTCGCGTGGCAGGCTACCCTTCATTAATCCCGAAATGCCCAAGTCTCTATGACTTTCAGAAAAAAAGTTATTCAAAAATATCTCGTATTTTTTGGGGGAGATTTGGTGGTTTCACCATTTCCGAAGGTCGTAGAAGCTCGGGGATGGTCCCAATGGATCGGGCATAGCCACATTAGTGGAGATGGAACCAACTTCCAAGTCCCTATGACCTTCAGAAAAAAAGTTATTGAAGAATATCTTGATCTCCAATGGGTTTTCATTCCTAACCCTAACCCTAATTACAACCCAAAAATCAAACACTAATCACAACCCTAACCCTAACCCTTCCAAAGGTCGTAGGAGCTCGGGGGTGGTACCAATGGATCGGGCATAGCCACATTAGTGGAGATGGAACCAACTTCCAAGTCTCTATGACCTTCAGAAAGAAAGTTATTGAAGAATATCTTGATCTCCAATGGGCATTCATCCCTAACCCTAATCACAACCCTAACCCTAACCCTAACCACAACCCTAACCCTAACCCTATCCCTCATTGCAAGCCTAACCCTTATTCACCATAGGGTGAATAACTTCGCGCTGCTTGCTCGAAACATGCTGAAATTCGGTGTGGTCGCGTGGCAGGCTACCCTTCATTAATCCCGAAATGCCCAAGTCTCTATGACTTTCAGAAAAAAAGTTATTCAAAAATATCTCGTACTTTTTTGGGGAGATTTGGTGGTTTGACCATTTCCGAAGGTCGTAGAAGCTCAGGGATGGTCCCAATGGATCGGGCATAGCCACATTAGTGGAGATGGAACCAACTTCCAAGTCCCTATGACCTTCAGAAAAAAAGTTATTGAAGAATATCTTGATCTCCAATGGGTTTTCATTCCTAACCCTAACCCTAATCACAACCCAAAAATCAAACACTGATCACAACCCTAACCCTAACCCTTCCAAAGGTCGTAGGAGCTCGGGGGTGGTACCAATGGATCGGGCATAGCCACATTAGTGGAGATGGAACCAACTTCCAAGTCTCTATGACCTTCAGAAAGAAAGTTATTGAAGAATATCTTGATCTCCAATGGGCATTCATCCCTAACCCTAACCACAACCCTAACCCTAACCCTAACCCTCATTGCAAGCCTAACCCTTATTCACCATAGGGTGAATAACTTCGCGCTGCTTGCTCGAAATGTGCTGAAATTCGGTGTGGTCGCGTGGCAGGCTACCCTTCATTAATCCTGAAATGCCCAAGTCTCTATGACTTTCAGAAAAAAAGTTATTCAAAAATATCTCGTACTTTTTTGGGGAGATTTGGTGGTTTCACCATTTCCTAAGGTCGTAGAAGCTCAGGGATGGTCCCAATGGATCGGGCATAGCCACATTAGTGGAGATGGAACCAACTTCCAAGTCCCTATGACCTTCAGAAAAAAAGTTATTGAAGAATATCTTGATCTCCAATGGGTTTTCATTCCTAACCCTAACCCTAATCACAACCCAAAAATCAAACACTGATCACAACCCTAACCCTAACCCTTCCAAAGGTCGTAGGAGCTCGGGGGTGGTACCAATGGATCGGGCATAGCCACATTAGTGGAGATGGAACCAACTTCCAAGTCTCTATGACCTTCAGAAAGAAAGTTATTGAAGAATATCTTGATCTCCAATGGGCATTCATCCCTAACCCTAATCACAACCCTAACCCTAACCCTAACCACAACCCTAACCCTAACCCTAACCCTCATTGCAAGCCTAACCCTTATTCATCATAGGGTGAATAACTTCGCGCTGCTTGCTCGAAATGTGATGAAATTCGGTGTGGTCGCGTGGCCGGCTACCCTTCATTAATCCTGAAATGCCCAAGTCTCTATGACTTTCAGAAAAAAAGTTATTCAAAAATATCTTGTATTTTTTGGGGGAGATTTGGTGGTTTCACCATTTCCGAAGGTCGTAGAAGCTCAGGGATGGTCCCAATGGATCGGGCATAGCCACATTAGTGGAGATGGAACCAACTTCCAAGTCCCTATGACCTTCAGAAAAAAAGTTATTGAAGAATATCTTGATCTCCAATGGGTTTTCATTCCTAACCCTAACCCTAATCACAACCCAAAAATCAAACACTGATCACAACCCTAACCCTAACCCTTCCAAAGGTCGTAGGAGCTCGGGGGTGGTACCAATGGATCGGGCATAGCCACATTAGTGGAGATGGAACCAACTTCCAAGTCTCTATGACCTTCAGAAAGAAAGTTATTGAAGAATATCTTGATCTCCAATGGGCATTCATTCCTAACCCTAATCACAACCCTAACCCTAACCCTAACCACAACCCTAACCCTAACCCTAACCCTCATTGCAAGCCTAACCATTATTCATCATAGGGTGAATAACTTCGCGCTGCTTGCTCGAAATGTGCTGAAATTCGGTGTGGTCGCGTGGCCGGCTACCCTTCATTAATCCTGAAATACCCAAGTCTCTATGACTTTCAGAAAAAAAGTTATTCAAAAATATCTCGTATTTTTTGGGGGAGATTTGGTGGTTTCACCATTTCCGAAGGTCGTAGAAGCTCAGGGATGGTCCCAATGGATCGGGCATAGCCACATTAGTGGAGATGGAACCAACTTCCAAGTCCCTATGACCTTCAGAAAAAAAGTTATTGAAGAATATCTTGATCTCCAATGGGTTTTCATTCCTAACCCTAACCCTAATCACAACCCAAAAATCAAACACTGATCACAACCCTAACCCTAACCCTTCCAAAGGTCGTAGGAGCTCGGGGGTGGTACCAATGGATCGGGCATAGCCACATTAGTGGAGATGGAACCAACTTCCAAGTCTCTATGACCTTCAGAAAGAAAGTTATTGAAGAATATCTTGATCTCCAATGGGCATTCATCCCTAACCCTAACCACAACCCTAACCCTAACCCTAACCCTCATTGCAAGCCTAACCCTTATTCACCATAGGGTGAATAACTTCGCGCTGCTTGCTCGAAATGTGCTGAAATTCGGTGTGGTCGCGTGGCAGGCTACCCTTCATTAATCCTGAAATGCCCAAGTCTCTATGACTTTCAGAAAAAAAGTTATTCAAAAATATCTCGTATTTTTTGGGGAGATTTGGTGGTTTCACCATTTCCGAAGGTCGTAGAAGCTCAGGGATGGTACCAATGGATCGGGCATAGCCACATTAGTGGAGATGGAACCAACTTCCAAGTCCCTATGACCTTCAGAAAAAAAGTTATTGAAGAATATCTTGATCTCCAATGGGTTTTCATTCCTAACCCTAACCCTAATTACAACCCAAAAATCAAACACTGATCACAACCCTAACCCTAACCCTTCCAAAGGTCGTAGGAGCTCGGGGGTGGTACCAATGGATTGGGCATAGCCACATTAGTGGAGATGGAACCAACTTCCAAGTCTCTATGACCTTCAGAAAGAAAGTTATTGAAGAATATCTTGATCTCCAATGGGCATTCATTCCTAACCCTAATCACAACCCTAACCCTAACCCTAACCACAACCCTAACCCTAACCCTAACCCTCATTGCAAGCCTAACCCTTATTCATCATAGGGTGAATAACTTCGCGCTGCTTGCTCGAAATGTGCTGAAATTCGGTGTGGTCGCGTGGCCGGCTACCCTTCATTAATCCTGAAATGCCCAAGTCTCTATGACTTTCAGAAAAAAAGTTATTCAAAAATATCTTGTATTTTTGGGGGGAGATTTGGTGGTTTCACCATTTCCGAAGGTCGTAGAAGCTCAGGGATGGTCCCAATGGATCGGGCATAGCCACATTAGTGGAGATGGAACCAACTTCCAAGTCCCTATGACCTTCAGAAAAAAAGTTATTGAAGAATATCTTGATCTCCAATGGGTTTTCATTCCTAACCCTAACCCTAATCACAACCCAAAAATCAAACACTGATCACAACCCTAACCCTAACCCTTCCAAAGGTCGTAGGAGCTCGGGGGTGGTACCAATGGATCGGGCATAGCCACATTAGTGGAGATGGAACCAACTTCCAAGTCTCTATGACCTTCAGAAAGAAAGTTATTGAAGAATATCTTGATCTCCAATGGGCATTCATTCCTAACCCTAATCACAACCCTAACCCTAACCACAACCCTAACCCTAACCCTAACCCTAACCCTCATTGCAAGCCTAACCCTTATTCATCATAGGGTGAATAACTTCGCGCTGCTTGCTCGAAATGTGCTGAAATTCGGTGTGGTCGCGTGGCAGGCTACCCTTCATTAATCCTGAAATGCCCAAGTCTCTATGACTATCAGAAAAAAAGTTATTCAAAAATATCTCGTACTTTTTTGGGGAGATTTGGTGGTTTCACCATTTCCGAAGGTCGTAGAAGCTCAGGTATGGTCCCAATGGATCGGGCATAGCCACATTAGTGGAGATGGAACCAACTTCCAAGTCCCTATGACCTTCAGAAAAAAAGTTATTGAAGAATATCTTGATCTCCAATGGGTTTTCATTCCTAACCCTAACCCTAATCACAACCCAAAAATCAAACACTGATCACAACCCTAACCCTAACCCTTCCAAAGGTCGTAGGAGCTCGGGGGTGGTACCAATGGATCGGGCATAGCCACATTAGTGGAGATGGAACCAACTTCCAAGTCTCTATGACCTTCAGAAAGAAAGTTATTGAAGAATATCTTGATCTCCAATGGGCATTCATCCCTAACCCTAACCACAACCCTAACCCTAACCCTAACCCTCATTGCAAGCCTAACCCTTATTCACCATAGGGTGAATAACTTCGCGCTGCTTGCTCGAAATGTGCTGAAATTCGGTGTGGTCGCGTGGCAGGCTACCCTTCATTAATCCTGAAATGCCCAAGTCTCTATGACTTTCAGAAAAAAAGTTATTCAAAAATATCTCGTATTTTTTGGGGAGATTTGGTGGTTTCACCATTTCCGAAGGTCGTAGAAGCTCAGGGATGGTCCCAATGGATCGGGCATAGCCACATTAGTGGAGATGGAACCAACTTCCAAGTCCCTATGACCTTCAGAAAAAAAGTTATTGAAGAATATCTTGATCTCCAATGGGTTTTCATTCCTAACCCTAACCCTAATCACAACCCAAAAATCAAACACTGATCACAACCCTAACCCTAACCCTTCCAAAGGTCGTAGGAGCTCGGGGGTGGTACCAATGGATCGGGCATAGCCACATTAGTGGAGATGGAACCAACTTCCAAGTCTCTATGACCTTCAGAAAGAAAGTTATTGAAGAATATCTTGATCTCCAATGGGCATTCATTCCTAACCCTAATCACAACCCTAACCCTAACCACAACCCTAACCCTAACCCTAACCCTAACCCTCATTGCAAGCCTAACCCTTATTCATCATAGGGTGAATAACTTCGCGCTGCTTGCTCGAAATGTGCTGAAATTCGGTGTGGTCGCGTGGCAGGCTACCCTTCATTAATCCTGAAATGCCCAAGTCTCTATGACTATCAGAAAAAAAGTTATTCAAAAATATCTCGTACTTTTTTGGGGAGATTTGGTGGTTTCACCATTTCCGAAGGTCGTAGAAGCTCAGGTATGGTCCCAATGGATCGGGCATAGCCACATTAGTGGAGATGGAACCAACTTCCAAGTCCCTATGACCTTCAGAAAAAAAGTTATTGAAGAATATCTTGATCTCCAATGGGTTTTCATTCCTAACCCTAACCCTAATCACAACCCAAAAATCAAACACTGATCACAACCCTAACCCTAACCCTTCCAAAGGTCGTAGGAGCTCGGGGGTGGTACCAATGGATCGGGCATAGCCACATTAGTGGAGATGGAACCAACTTCCAAGTCTCTATGACCTTCAGAAAGAAAGTTATTGAAGAATATCTTGATCTCCAATGGGCATTCATTCCTAACCCTAATCACAACCCTAACCCTAACCCTAACCACAACCCTAACCCTAACCCTAACCCTCATTGCAAGCCTAACCCTTATTCATCATAGGGTGAATAACTTCGCGCTGCTTGCTCGAAATGTGCTGAAATTCGGTGTGGTCGCGTGGCCGGCTACCCTTCATTAATCCTGAAATACCCAAGTCTCTATGACTTTCAGAAAAAAAGTTATTCAAAAATATCTCGTATTTTTTGGGGGAGATTTGGTGGTTTCACCATTTCCGAAGGTCGTAGAAGCTCAGGGATGGTCCCAATGGATCGGGCATAGCCACATTAGTGGAGATGGAACCAACTTCCAAGTCTCTATGACCTTCAGAAAGAAAGTTATTGAAGAATATCTTGATCTCCAATGGGCATTCATTCCTAACCCTAATCACAACCCTAACCCTAACCCTAACCACAACCCTAACCCTAACCCTAACCCTCATTGCAAGCCTAACCCTTATTCATCATAGGGTGAATAACTTCGCGCTGCTTGCTCGAAATGTGCTGAAATTCGGTGTGGTTGCGTGGCAGCCTACCCTTCATTAATCCTGAAATGCCCAAGTCTCTATGACTATCAGAAAAAAAGTTATTCAAAAATATCTCGTACTTTTTTGGGGAGATTTGGTGGTTTCACCATTTCCGAAGGTCGTAGAAGCTCAGGTATGGTCCCAATGGATCGGGCATAGCCACATTAGTGGAGATGGAACCAACTTCCAAGTCCCTATGACCTTCAGAAAAAAAGTTATTGAAGAATATCTTGATCTCCAATGGGTTTTCATTCCTAACCCTAACCCTAATCACAACCCAAAAATCAAACACTGATCACAACCCTAACCCTAACCCTTCCAAAGGTCGTAGGAGCTCGGGGTGGTACCAATGGATCGGGCATAGCCACATTAGTGGAGATGGAACCAACTTCCAAGTCTCTATGACCTTCAGAAAGAAAGTTATTGAAGAATATCTTGATCTCCAATGGGCATTCATTCCTAACCCTAATCACAACCCTAACCCTAACCCTAACCACAACCCTAACCCTAACCCTAACCCTCATTGCAAGCCTAACCCTTATTCATCATAGGGTGAATAACTTCGCGCTGCTTGCTCGAAATGTGCTGAAATTCGGTGTGGTCGTGTGGCCGGCTACCCTTCATTAATCCTGAAATGCCCAAGTCTCTATGACTTTCAGAAAAAAAGTTATTCAAAAATATCTTGTATTTTTTGGGGGAGATTTGGTGGTTTCACCATTTCCGAAGGTCGTAGAAGCTCAGGGATGGTCCCAATGGATCGGGCATAGCCACATTAGTGGAGATGGAACCAACTTCCAAGTCCCTATGACCTTCAGAAAAAAAGTTATTGAAGAATATCTTGATCTCCAATGGGTTTTCATTCCTAACCCTAACCCTAATCACAACCCAAAAATCAAACACTGATCACAACCCTAACCCTAACCCTTCCAAAGGTCGTAGGAGCTCGGGGGTGGTACCAATGGATCGGGCATAGCCACATTAGTGGAGATGGAACCAACTTCCAAGTCTCTATGACCTTCAGAAAGAAAGTTATTGAAGAATATCTTGATCTCCAATGGGCATTCATTCCTAACCCTAATCACAACCCTAACCCTAACCCTAACCACAACCCTAACCCTAACCCTAACCCTCATTGCAAGCCTAACCCTAACCCTAACCACAACCCTAACCCTAACCCTCATTGCAAGCCTAACCCTTATTCACCATAGGGTGAATAACTTCGCGCTGCTTGCTCAAAATGTGCTGAAATTCGGTGTGGTCGCGTGGCAGGCTACCCTTCATTAATCCTGAAATGCCCAAGTCTCTATGACTTTCAGAAAAAAAGTTATTCAAAAATATCTCGTACTTTTTTGGGGAGATTTGGTGGTTTCACCATTTCCGAAGGTCGTAGAAGCTCAGGGATGGTACCAATGGATCGGGCATAGCCACATTAGTAGAGATGGAACCAACTTCCAAGTCCCTATGACCTTCAGAAAAAAAGATATTGAAGAATATCTTGATCTCCAATGGGTTTTCATTCCTAACCCTAACCCTAATCACAACCCAAAAATCAAACACTGATCACAACCCTAACCCTAACCCTTCCAAAGGTCGTAGGAGCTCGGTGGTGGTACCAATCGATCGGGCATAGCCACATTAGTGGAGATGGAACCAACTTCCAAGTCTCTATGACCTTCAGAAAGAAAGTTATTGAAGAATATCTTGATCTCCAATGGGCATTCATCCCTAACCCTAATCACAACCCTAACCCTAACCCTAACCACAACCCTAACCCTAACCCTCATTGCAAGCCTAACCCTTATTCACCATAGGGTGAATAACTTCGCGCTGCTTGCTCGAAATGTGCTGAAATTCGGTGTGGTTGCGTGGCAGCCTACCCTTCATTAATCCTGAAATGCCCAAGTCTCTATGACTATCAGAAAAAAAGTTATTCAAAAATATCTCGTACTTTTTTGGGGAGATTTGGTGGTTTCACCATTTCCGAAGGTCGTAGAAGCTCAGGTATGGTCCCAATGGATCGGGCATAGCCACATTAGTGGAGATGGAACCAACTTCCAAGTCCCTATGACCTTCAGAAAAAAAGTTATTGAAGAATATCTTGATCTCCAATGGGTTTTCATTCCTAACCCTAACCCTAATCACAACCCAAAAATCAAACACTGATCACAACCCTAACCCTAACCCTTCCAAAGGTCGTAGGAGCTCGGGGTGGTACCAATGGATCGGGCATAGCCACATTAGTGGAGATGGAACCAACTTCCAAGTCTCTATGACCTTCAGAAAGAAAGTTATTGAAGAATATCTTGATCTCCAATGGGCATTCATTCCTAACCCTAATCACAACCCTAACCCTAACCCTAACCACAACCCTAACCCTAACCCTAACCCTCATTGCAAGCCTAACCCTTATTCATCATAGGGTGAATAACTTCGCGCTGCTTGCTCGAAATGTGCTGAAATTCGGTGTGGTCGCGTGGCCGGCTACCCTTCATTAATCCTGAAATGCCCAAGTCTCTATGACTTTCAGAAAAAAAGTTATTCAAAAATATCTTGTATTTTTTGGGGGAGATTTGGTGGTTTCACCATTTCCGAAGGTCGTAGAAGCTCAGGGATGGTCCCAATGGATCGGGCATAGCCACATTAGTGGAGATGGAACCAACTTCCAAGTCCCTATGACCTTCAGAAAAAAAGTTATTGAAGAATATCTTGATCTCCAATGGGTTTTCATTCCTAACCCTAACCCTAATCACAACCCAAAAATCAAACACTGATCACAACCCTAACCCTAACCCTTCCAAAGGTCGTAGGAGCTCGGGGGTGGTACCAATGGATCGGGCATAGCCACATTAGTGGAGATGGAACCAACTTCCAAGTCTCTATGACCTTCAGAAAGAAAGTTATTGAAGAATATCTTGATCTCCAATGGGCATTCATTCCTAACCCTAATCACAACCCTAACCCTAACCCTAACCACAACCCTAACCCTAACCCTAACCCTCATTGCAAGCCTAACCCTAACCCTAACCACAACCCTAACCCTAACCCTCATTGCAAGCCTAACCCTTATTCACCATAGGGTGAATAACTTCGCGCTGCTTGCTCAAAATGTGCTGAAATTCGGTGTGGTCGCGTGGCAGGCTACCCTTCATTAATCCTGAAATGCCCAAGTCTCTATGACTTTCAGAAAAAAAGTTATTCAAAAATATCTCGTACTTTTTTGGGGAGATTTGGTGGTTTCACCATTTCCGAAGGTCGTAGAAGCTCAGGGATGGTACCAATGGATCGGGCATAGCCACATTAGTAGAGATGGAACCAACTTCCAAGTCCCTATGACCTTCAGAAAAAAAGATATTGAAGAATATCTTGATCTCCAATGGGTTTTCATTCCTAACCCTAACCCTAATCACAACCCAAAAATCAAACACTGATCACAACCCTAACCCTAACCCTTCCAAAGGTCGTAGGAGCTCGGTGGTGGTACCAATCGATCGGGCATAGCCACATTAGTGGAGATGGAACCAACTTCCAAGTCTCTATGACCTTCAGAAAGAAAGTTATTGAAGAATATCTTGATCTCCAATGGGCATTCATCCCTAACCCTAACCACAACCCTAACCCTAACCCTAACCCTCATTGCAAGCCTAACCCTTATTCATCATAGGGTGAATAACTTCGCGCTGCTTGCTCGAAATGTGCTGAAATTCGGTGTGGTCGCGTGGCAGGCTACCCTTCATTAATCCTGAAATGCCCAAGTCTCTATGACTATCGGAAAAAAAGTTATTCAAAAATATCTCGTACTTTTTTGGGGAGATTTGGTGGTTTCACCATTTCCGAAGGTCGTAGAAGCTCAGGTATGGTCCCAATGGATCGGGCATAGCCACATTAGTGGAGATGGAACCAACTTCCAAGTCCCTATGACCTTCAGAAAAAAAGTTATTGAAGAATATCTTGATCTCCAATGGGTTTTCATTCCTAACCCTAACCCTAATCACAACCCAAAAATCAAACACTGATCACAACCCTAACCCTAACCCTTCCAAAGGTCGTAGGAGCTCGGGGGTGGTACCAATGGATCGGGCATAGCCACATTAGTGGAGATGGAACCAACTTCCAAGTCTCTATGACCTTCAGAAAGAAAGTTATTGAAGAATATCTTGATCTCCAATGGGCATTCATTCCTAACCCTAATCACAACCCTAACCCTAACACTAACCACAACCCTAACCCTAACCCTAACCCTCATTGCAAGCCTAACCCTTATTCATCATAGGGTGAATAACTTCGCGCTGCTTGCTCGAAATGTGCTGAAATTCGGTGTGGTTGCGTGGCCGGCTACCCTTCATTAATCCTGAAATACCCAAGTCTCTATGACTTTCAGAAAAAAAGTTATTCAAAAATATCTCGTATTTTTTGGGGGAGATTTGGTGGTTTCACCATTTCCGAAGGTCGTAGAAGCTCAGGGATGGTCCCAATGGATCGGGCATAGCCACATTAGTGGAGATGGAACCAACTTCCAAGTCTCTATGACCTTCAGAAAGAAAGTTATTGAAGAATATCTTGATCTCCAATGGGCATTCATCCCTAACCCTAACCACAACCCTAACCCTAACCCTAACCCTCATTGCAAGCCTAACCCTTATTCACCATAGGGTGAATAACTTCGCGCTGCTTGCTCGAAACGTGCTGAAATTTGGTGTGGTCGCGTGGCAGGCTACCCTTCATTAATCCCGAAATGCCCAAGTCTCTATGACTTTCAGAAAAAAAGTTATTCAAAAATATCTCGTATTTTTTGGGGGAGATTTGGTGGTTTCACCATTTCCGAAGGTCGTAGAAGCTCGGGGATGGTCCCAATGGATCGGGCATAGCCACATTAGTGGAGATGGAACCAACTTCCAAGTCCCTATGACCTTCAGAAAAAAAGTTATTGAAGAATATCTTGATCTCAAATGGGTTTTCATTCCTAACCCTAACCCTAATTACAACCCAAAAATCAAACACTGATCACAACCCTAACCCTAACCCTTCCAAAGGTCGTAGGAGCTCGGGGGTGGTACCAATGGATCGGGCATAGCCACATTAGTGGAGATGGAACCAACTTCCAAGTCTCTATGACCTTCAGAAAGAAAGTTATTGAAGAATATCTTGATCTCCAATGGGCATTCATTCCTAACCCTAATCACAACCCTAACCCTAACCCTAACCACAACCCTAACCCTAACCCTCATTGCAAGCCTAACCCTTATTCATCATAGGGTGAATAACTTCGCGCTGCTTGCTCGAAATGTGCTGAAATTCGGTGTGGTTGCGTGGCAGCCTACCCTTCATTAATCCTGAAATGCCCAAGTCTCTATGACTATCAGAAAAAAAGTTATTCAAAAATATCTCGTACTTTTTTGGGGAGATTTGGTGGTTTCACCATTTCCGAAGGTCGTAGAAGCTCAGGTATGGTCCCAATGGATCGGGCATAGCCACATTAGTGGAGATGGAACCAACTTCCAAGTCCCTATGACCTTCAGAAAAAAAGTTATTGAAGAATATCTTGATCTCCAATGGGTTTTCATTCCTAACCCTAATCACAACCCTAACCCTAACCCTAACCACAACCCTAACCCTAACCCTAACCCTCATTGCAAGCCTAACCCTTATTCATCATAGGGTGAATAACTTCGCGCTGCTTGCTCGAAATGTGCTGAAATTCGGTGTGGTCGCGTGGCCGGCTACCCTTCATTAATCCTGAAATGCCCAAGTCTCTATGACTTTCAGAAAAAAAGTTATTCAAAAATATCTTGTATTTTTTGGGGGAGATTTGGTGGTTTCACCATTTCCGAAGGTCGTAGAAGCTCAGGGATGGTCCCAATGGATCGGGCATAGCCACATTAGTGGAGATGGAACCAACTTCCAAGTCCCTATGACCTTCAGAAAAAAAGTTATTGAAGAATATCTTGATCTCCAATGGGTTTTCATTCCTAACCCTAACCCTAATCACAACCCAAAAATCAAACACTGATCACAACCCTAACCCTAACCCTTCCAAAGGTCGTAGGAGCTCGGGGGTGGTACCAATGGATCGGGCATAGCCACATTAGTGGAGATGGAACCAACTTCCAAGTCTCTATGACCTTCAGAAAGAAAGTTATTGAAGAATATCTTGATCTCCAATGGGCATTCATTCCTAACCCTAATCACAACCCTAACCCTAACCCTAACCACAACCCTAACCCTAACCCTAACCCTCATTGCAAGCCTAACCCTAACCCTAACCACAACCCTAACCCTAACCCTCATTGCAAGCCTAACCCTTATTCACCATAGGGTGAATAACTTCGCGCTGCTTGCTCAAAATGTGCTGAAATTCGGTGTGGTCGCGTGGCAGGCTACCCTTCATTAATCCTGAAATGCCCAAGTCTCTATGACTTTCAGAAAAAAAGTTATTCAAAAATATCTCGTACTTTTTTGGGGAGATTTGGTGGTTTCACCATTTCCGAAGGTCGTAGAAGCTCAGGGATGGTACCAATGGATCGGGCATAGCCACATTAGTAGAGATGGAACCAACTTCCAAGTCCCTATGACCTTCAGAAAAAAAGATATTGAAGAATATCTTGATCTCCAATGGGTTTTCATTCCTAACCCTAACCCTAATCACAACCCAAAAATCAAACACTGATCACAACCCTAACCCTAACCCTTCCAAAGGTCGTAGGAGCTCGGTGGTGGTACCAATCGATCGGGCATAGCCACATTAGTGGAGATGGAACCAACTTCCAAGTCTCTATGACCTTCAGAAAGAAAGTTATTGAAGAATATCTTGATCTCCAATGGGCATTCATCCCTAACCCTAATCACAACCCTAACCCTAACCCTAACCACAACCCTAACCCTAACCCTCATTGCAAGCCTAACCCTTATTCACCATAGGGTGAATAACTTCGCGCTGCTTGCTCGAAACGTGCTGAAATTCGGTGTGGTCGCGTGGCAGGCTACCCTTCATTAATCCCGAAATGCCCAAGTCTCTATGACTTTCAGAAAAAAAGTTATTCAAAAATATCTCGTATTTTTTGGGGGAGATTTGGTGGTTTCACCATTTCCGAAGGTCGTAGAAGCTCGGGGATGGTCCCAATGGATCGGGCATAGCCACATTAGTGGAGATGGAACCAACTTCCAAGTCCCTATGACCTTCAGAAAAAAAGTTATTGAAGAATATCTTGATCTCCAATGGGTTTTCATTCCTAACCCTAACCCTAATTACAACCCAAAAATCAAACACTGATCACAACCCTAACCCTAACCCTTCCAAAGGTCGTAGGAGCTCGGGGGTGGTACCAATGGATCGGGCATAGCCACATTAGTGGAGATGGAACCAACTTCCAAGTCTCTATGACCTTCAGAAAGAAAGTTATTGAAGAATATCTTGATCTCCAATGGGCATTCATTCCTAACCCTAATCACAACCCTAACCCTAACCCTAACCACAACCCTAACCCTAACCCTAACCCTAACCCTCATTGCAAGCCTAACCCTTATTCATCATAGGGTGAATAACTTTGCGCTGCTTGCTCGAAATGTGCTGAAATTCGGTGTGGTCGCGTGGCAGGCTACCCTTCATTAATCCTGAAATGCCCAAGTCTCTATGACTATCAGAAAAAAAGTTATTAAAAAATATCTCGTACTTTTTTGGGGAGATTTGGTGGTTTCACCATTTCCGAAGGTCGTAGAAGCTCAGGTATGGTCCCAATGGATCGGGCATAGCCACATTAGTGGAGATGGAACCAACTTCCAAGTCCCTATGACCTTCAGAAAAAAAGTTATTGAAGAATATCTTGATCTCCAATGGGTTTTCATTCCTAACCCTAACCCTAATCACAACCCAAAAATCAAACACTGATCACAACCCTAACCCTAACCCTTCCAAAGGTCGTAGGAGCTCGGGGGTGGTACCAATGGATCGGGCATAGCCACATTAGTGGAGATGGAACCAACTTCCAAGTCTCTATGACCTTCAGAAAGAAAGTTATTGAAGAATATCTTGATCTCCAATGGGCATTCATTCCTAACCCTAATCACAACCCTAACCCTAACCCTAACCACAACCCTAACCCTAACCCTAACCCTCATTGCAAGCCTAACCCTTATTCACCATAGGGTGAATAACTTTGCGCTGCTTGCTCGAAACGTGCTGAAATTCGGTGTGGTCGCGTGGCAGGCTACCCTTCATTAATCCCGAAATGCCCAAGTCTCTATGACTTTCAGAAAAAAAGTTATTCAAAAATATCTCGTATTTTTTGGGGGAGATTTGGTGGTTTCACCATTTCCGAAGGTCGTAGAAGCTCGGGGATGGTCCCAATGGATCGGGCATAGCCACATTAGTGGAGATGGAACCAACTTCCAAGTCCCTATGACCTTCAGAAAAAAAGTTATTGAAGAATATCTTGATCTCCAATGGGTTTTCATTCCTAACCCTAACCCTAATTACAACCCAAAAATCAAACACTAATCACAACCCTAACCCTAACCCTTCCAAAGGTCGTAGGAGCTCGGGGGTGGTACCAATGGATCGGGCATAGCCACATTAGTGGAGATGGAACCAACTTCCAAGTCCCTATGACCTTCAGAAAAAAAGTTATTGAAGAATATCTTGATCTCCAATGGGTTTTCATTCCTAACCCTAACCCTAATCACAACCCAAAAATCAAACACTGATCACAACCCTAACCCTAACCCTTCCAAAGGTCGTAGGAGCTCGGGGGTGGTACCAATGGATCGGGCATAGCCACATTAGTGGAGATGGAACCAACTTCCAAGTCTCTATGACCTTCAGAAAGAAAGTTATTGAAGAATATCTTGATCTCCAATGGGCATTCATCCCTAACCCTAACCACAACCCTAACCCTAACCCTAACCCTCATTGCAAGCCTAACCCTAACCCTAACCACAACCCTAACCCTAACCCTCATTGCAAGCCTAACCCTTATTCACCATAGGGTGAATAACTTCGCGCTGCTTGCTCAAAATGTGCTGAAATTCGGTGTGGTCGCGTGGCAGGCTACCCTTCATTAATCCTGAAATGCCCAAGTCTCTATGACTTTCAGAAAAAAAGTTATTCAAAAATATCTCGTACTTTTTTGGGGAGATTTGGTGGTTTCACCATTTCCGAAGGTCGTAGAAGCTCAGGGATGGTACCAATGGATCGGGCATAGCCACATTAGTAGAGATGGAACCAACTTCCAAGTCCCTATGACCTTCAGAAAAAAAGATATTGAAGAATATCTTGATCTCCAATGGGTTTTCATTCCTAACCCTAACCCTAATCACAACCCAAAAATCAAACACTGATCACAACCCTAACCCTAACCCTTCCAAAGGTCGTAGGAGCTCGGTGGTGGTACCAATCGATCGGGCATAGCCACATTAGTGGAGATGGAACCAACTTCCAAGTCTCTATGACCTTCAGAAAGAAAGTTATTGAAGAATATCTTGATCTCCAATGGGCATTCATCCCTAACCCTAATCACAACCCTAACCCTAACCCTAACCACAACCCTAACCCTAACCCTCATTGCAAGCCTAACCCTTATTCACCATAGGGTGAATAACTTCGCGCTGCTTGCTCGAAACGTGCTGAAATTCGGTGTGGTCGCGTGGCAGGCTACCCTTCATTAATCCCGAAATGCCCAAGTCTCTATGACTTTCAGAAAAAAAGTTATTCAAAAATATCTCGTATTTTTTGGGGGAGATTTGGTGGTTTCACCATTTCCGAAGGTCGTAGAAGCTCGGGGATGGTCCCAATGGATCGGGCATAGCCACATTAGTGGAGATGGAACCAACTTCCAAGTCCCTATGACCTTCAGAAAAAAAGTTATTGAAGAATATCTTGATCTCAAATGGGTTTTCATTCCTAACCCTAACCCTAATTACAACCCAAAAATCAAACACTGATCACAACCCTAACCCTAACCCTTCCAAAGGTCGTAGGAGCTCGGGGGTGGTACCAATGGATCGGGCATAGCCACATTAGTGGAGATGGAACCAACTTCCAAGTCTCTATGACCTTCAGAAAGAAAGTTATTGAAGAATATCTTGATCTCCAATGGGCATTCATTCCTAACCCTAATCACAACCCTAACCCTAACCCTAACCACAACCCTAACCCTAACCCTAACCCTCATTGCAAGCCTAACCCTTATTCATCATAGGGTGAATAACTTCGCGCTGCTTGCTCGAAATGTGCTGAAATTCGGTGTGGTTGCGTGGCAGCCTACCCTTCATTAATCCTGAAATGCCCAAGTCTCTATGACTATCAGAAAAAAAGTTATTCAAAAATATCTCGTACTTTTTTGGGGAGATTTGGTGGTTTCACCATTTCCGAAGGTCGTAGAAGCTCAGGTATGGTCCCAATGGATCGGGCATAGCCACATTAGTGGAGATGGAACCAACTTCCAAGTCCCTATGACCTTCAGAAAAAAAGTTATTGAAGAATATCTTGATCTCCAATGGGTTTTCATTCCTAACCCTAATCACAACCCTAACCCTAACCCTAACCACAACCCTAACCCTAACCCTAACCCTCATTGCAAGCCTAACCCTTATTCATCATAGGGTGAATAACTTCGCGCTGCTTGCTCGAAATGTGCTGAAATTCGGTGTGGTCGCGTGGCCGGCTACCCTTCATTAATCCTGAAATGCCCAAGTCTCTATGACTTTCAGAAAAAAAGTTATTCAAAAATATCTTGTATTTTTTGGGGGAGATTTGGTGGTTTCACCATTTCCGAAGGTCGTAGAAGCTCAGGGATGGTCCCAATGGATCGGGCATAGCCACATTAGTGGAGATGGAACCAACTTCCAAGTCCCTATGACCTTCAGAAAAAAAGTTATTGAAGAATATCTTGATCTCCAATGGGTTTTCATTCCTAACCCTAACCCTAATCACAACCCAAAAATCAAACACTGATCACAACCCTAACCCTAACCCTTCCAAAGGTCGTAGGAGCTCGGGGGTGGTACCAATGGATCGGGCATAGCCACATTAGTGGAGATGGAACCAACTTCCAAGTCTCTATGACCTTCAGAAAGAAAGTTATTGAAGAATATCTTGATCTCCAATGGGCATTCATTCCTAACCCTAATCACAACCCTAACCCTAACCCTAACCACAACCCTAACCCTAACCCTCATTGCAAGCCTAACCCTAACCCTAACCACAACCCTAACCCTAACCCTCATTGCAAGCCTAACCCTTATTCACCATAGGGTGAATAACTTCGCGCTGCTTGCTCAAAATGTGCTGAAATTCGGTGTGGTCGCGTGGCAGGCTACCCTTCATTAATCCTGAAATGCCCAAGTCTCTATGACTTTCAGAAAAAAAGTTATTCAAAAATATCTCGTATTTTTTTGGGGAGATTTGGTGGTTTCACCATTTCCGAAGGTCGTAGAAGCTCGGGGATGGTCCCAATGGATCGGGCATAGCCACATTAGTGGAGATGGAACCAACTTCCAAGTCCCTATGACCTTCAGAAAAAAAGTTATTGAAGAATATCTTGATCTCCAATGGGTTTTCATTCCTAACCCTAACCCTAATTACAACCCAAAAATCAAACACTGATCACAACCCTAACCCTAACCCTTCCAAAGGTCGTAGGAGCTCGGGGGTGGTACCAATGGATCGGGCATAGCCACATTAGTGGAGATGGAACCAACTTCCAAGTCTCTATGACCTTCAGAAAGAAAGTTATTGAAGAATATCTTGATCTCCAATGGGCATTCATTCCTAACCCTAATCACAACCCTAACCCTAACCCTAACCACAACCCTAACCCTAACCCTAACCCTAACCCTCATTGCAAGCCTAACCCTTATTCATCATAGGGTGAATAACTTTGCGCTGCTTGCTCGAAATGTGCTGAAATTCGGTGTGGTCGCGTGGCAGGCTACCCTTCATTAATCCTGAAATGCCCAAGTCTCTATGACTATCAGAAAAAAAGTTATTAAAAAATATCTCGTACTTTTTTGGGGAGATTTGGTGGTTTCACCATTTCCGAAGGTCGTAGAAGCTCAGGTATGGTCCCAATGGATCGGGCATAGCCACATTAGTGGAGATGGAACCAACTTCCAAGTCCCTATGACCTTCAGAAAAAAAGTTATTGAAGAATATCTTGATCTCCAATGGGTTTTCATTCCTAACCCTAACCCTAATCACAACCCAAAAATCAAACACTGATCACAACCCTAACCCTAACCCTTCCAAAGGTCGTAGGAGCTCGGGGGTGGTACCAATGGATCGGGCATAGCCACATTAGTGGAGATGGAACCAACTTCCAAGTCTCTATGACCTTCAGAAAGAAAGTTATTGAAGAATATCTTGATCTCCAATGGGCATTCATTCCTAACCCTAATCACAACCCTAACCCTAACCCTAACCCTCATTGCAAGCCTAACCCTAACCCTAACCACAACCCTAACCCTAACCCTCATTGCAAGCCTAACCCTTATTCACCATAGGGTGAATAACTTCGCGCTGCTTGCTCAAAATGTGCTGAAATTAGGTGTGGTCGCGTGGCAGGCTACCCTTCATTAATCCTGAAATGCCCAAGTCTCTATGACTTTCAGAAAAAAAGTTATTCAAAAATATCTCGTACTTTTTTGGGGAGATTTGGTGGTTTCACCATTTCCGAAGGTCGTAGAAGCTCAGGGATGGTACCAATGGATCGGGCATAGCCACATTAGTAGAGATGGAACCAACTTCCAAGTCCCTATGACCTTCAGAAAAAAAGATATTGAAGAATATCTTGATCTCCAATGGGTTTTCATTCCTAACCCTAACCCTAATCACAACCCAAAAATCAAACACTGATCACAACCCTAACCCTAACCCTTCCAAAGGTCGTAGGAGCTCGGTGGTGGTACCAATCGATCGGGCATAGCCACATTAGTGGAGATGGAACCAACTTCCAAGTCTCTATGACCTTCAGAAAGAAAGTTATTGAAGAATATCTTGATCTCCAATGGGCATTCATCCCTAACCCTAATCACAACCCTAACCCTAACCCTAACCACAACCCTAACCCTAACCCTCATTGCAAGCCTAACCCTTATTCACCATAGGGTGAATAACTTCGCGCTGCTTGCTCGAAACGTGCTGAAATTCGGTGTGGTCGCGTGGCAGGCTACCCTTCATTAATCCCGAAATGCCCAAGTCTCTATGACTTTCAGAAAAAAAGTTATTCAAAAATATCTCGTATTTTTTGGGGGAGATTTGGTGGTTTCACCATTTCCGAAGGTCGTAGAAGCTCGGGGATGGTCCCAATGGATCGGGCATAGCCACATTAGTGGAGATGGAACCAACTTCCAAGTCCCTATGACCTTCAGAAAAAAAGTTATTGAAGAATATCTTGATCTCCAATGGGTTTTCATTCCTAACCCTAACCCTAATTACAACCCAAAAATCAAACACTAATCACAACCCTAACCCTAACCCTTCCAAAGGTCGTAGGAGCTCGGGGGTGGTACCAATGGATCGGGCATAGCCACATTAGTGGAGATGGAACCAACTTCCAAGTCTCTATGACCTTCAGAAAGAAAGTTATTGAAGAATATCTTGATCTCCAATGGGCATTCATCCCTAACCCTAACCACAACCCTAACCCTAACCCTATCCCTCATTGCAAGCCTAACCCTTATTCATCATAGGGTGAATAACTTCGCGCTGCTTGCTCGAAATGTGCTGAAATTCGGTGTGGTCGCGTGGCAGGCTACCCTTCATTAATCCTGAAATGCCCAAGTCTCTATGACTTTCAGAAAAAAAGTTATTCAAAAATATCTCGTACTTTTTTGGGGAGATTTGGTGGTTTCACCATTTCCGAAGGTCGTAGAAGCTCAGGGATGGTACCAATGGATCGGGCATAGCCACATTAGTGGAGATGGAACCAACTTCCAAGTCCCTATGACCTTCAGAAAAAAAGATATTGAAGAATATCTTGATCTCCAATGGGTTTTCATTCCTAACCCTAACCCTAATCACAACCCAAAAATCAAACACTGATCACAACCCTAACCCTAACCCTTCCAAAGGTCATAGGAGCTCGGGGGTGGTACCAATGGATCGGGCATAGCCACATTAGTGGAGATGGAACCTACTTCCAAGTCTCTATGACCTTCAGAAAGAAAGTTATTGAAGAATATCTTGATCTCCAATGGGCATTCATCCCTAACCCTAATCACAACCCTAACCCTAACCCTAACCACAACCCTAACCCTAACCCTATCCCTCATTGCAAGCCTAACCCTTATTCACCATAGGGTGAATAACTTCGCGCTGCTTGCTGGAAACGTTTTGAAATTCGGTGTGGTCGCGTGGCAGGCTACCCTTCATTAATCCCGAAATGCCCAAGTCTCTATGACTTTCAGAAAAAAAGTTATTCAAAAATATCTTGTACTTTTTGGGGGAGATTTGGTGGTTTCACCATTTCCGAAGGTCGTAGAAGCGCAGGGATGGTCCCAATGGATCGGGCATAGCCACATTAGTGGAGATGGAACCAACTTCCAAGTCCCTATGACCTTCAGAAAAAAAGTTATTGAAGAATATCTTGATCTCCAATGGGTTTTCATCCCTAACCCTAACCCTAATTACAACCCAAAAATCAAACACTAATCACAACCCTAACCCTAACCCTTCCAAAGGTCGTAGGAGCTCGGGTGTGGTACCAATGGATCGGGCATAGCCACATTAGTGGAGATGGAACCAACTTCCAAGTCTCTATGACCTTCAGAAAGAAAGTTATTGAAGAATATCTTGATCTCCAATGGGCATTCATCCCTAACCCTAACCACAACCCTAACCCTAACCCTATCCCTCATTGCAAGCCTAACCCTTATTCATCATAGGGTGAATAACTTCGCGCTGCTTGCTCGAAATGTGCTGAAATTCGGTGTGGTCGCGTGGCAGGCTACCCTTCATTAATCCTGAAATGCCCAAGTCTCTATGACTTTCAGAAAAAAAGTTATTCAAAAATATCTCGTACTTTTTTGGGGAGATTTGGTGGTTTCACCATTTCCGAAGGTCGTAGAAGCTCAGGGATGGTACCAATGGATCGGGCATAGCCACATTAGTGGAGATGGAACCAACTTCCAAGTCCCTATGACCTTCAGAAAAAAAGATATTGAAGAATATCTTGATCTCCAATGGGTTTTCATTCCTAACCCTAACCCTAATCACAACCCAAAAATCAAACACTGATCACAACCCTAACCCTAACCCTTCCAAAGGTCATAGGAGCTCGGGGGTGGTACCAATGGATCGGGCATAGCCACATTAGTGGAGATGGAACCTACTTCCAAGTCTCTATGACCTTCAGAAAGAAAGTTATTGAAGAATATCTTGATCTCCAATGGGCATTCATCCCTAACCCTAATCACAACCCTAACCCTAACCCTAACCACAACCCTAACCCTAACCCTATCCCTCATTGCAAGCCTAACCCTTATTCACCATAGGGTGAATAACTTCGCGCTGCTTGCTGGAAACGTTTTGAAATTCGGTGTGGTCGCGTGGCAGGCTACCCTTCATTAATCCCGAAATGCCCAAGTCTCTATGACTTTCAGAAAAAAAGTTATTCAAAAATATCTTGTACTTTTTGGGGGAGATTTGGTGGTTTCACCATTTCCGAAGGTCGTAGAAGCGCAGGGATGGTCCCAATGGATCGGGCATAGCCACATTAGTGGAGATGGAACCAACTTCCAAGTCCCTATGACCTTCAGAAAAAAAGTTATTGAAGAATATCTTGATCTCCAATGGGTTTTCATCCCTAACCCTAACCCTAATTACAACCCAAAAATCAAACACTAATCACAACCCTAACCCTAACCCTTCCAAAGGTCGTAGGAGCTCGGGTGTGGTACCAATGGATCGGGCATAGCCACATTAGTGGAGATGGAACCAACTTCCAAGTCTCTATGACCTTCAGAAAGAAAGTTATTGAAGAATATCTTGATCTCCAATGGGCATTCATCCCTAACCCTAACCACAACCCTAACCCTAACCCTAACCCTCATTGCAAGCCTAACCCTTATTCACCATAGGGTGAATAACTTCGCGCTGCTTGCTCGAAACGTTCTGAAATTCGGTGTGGTCGCGTGGCAGGCTACCCTTCATTAATCCCGAAATGCCCAAGTCTCTATGACTTTCAGAAAAAAAGTTATTCAAAAATATCTCGTACTTTTTTGGGGAGATTTGGTGGTTTCACCATTTCCGAAGGTCGTAGAAGCTCAGGGATGGTCCCAATGGATCGGGCATAGCCTCATTAGTGGAGATGGAACCAACTTCCAAGTCCCTATGACCTTCAGAAAAAAAGTTATTGAAGAATATCTTGATCTCCAATGGGTTTTCATTCCTAACCCTAACCCTAATTACAACCCAAAAATCAAACACTAATCACAACCCTAACCCTAACCCTTCCAAAGGTCGTAGGAGCTCGGGGGTGGTACCAATGGATCAGGCATAGCCACATTAGTGGAGATGGAACCAACTTCCAAGTCTCTATGACCTTCAGAAAGAAAGTTATTGAAGAATATCTTGATCTCCAATGGGCATTCATCCCTAACCCTAATCAAAACCCTAACCCTAACCCTAACCACAACCCTAACCCTAACCCTAACCCTCATTGCAAGCCTAACCCTTATTCACCATAGGGTGAATAACTTCGCGCTGCTTGCTGGAAACATTTTGAAATTCGGTGTGGTCGCGTGGCAGGCTACCCTTCATTAATCCCGAAATGCCCAAGTCTCTATGACTTTCAGAAAAAAAGTTATTCAAAAATATCTTGTACTTTTTGGGGGAGATTTGGTGGTTTCACCATTTCCGAAGGTCGTAGAAGCTCAGGGATGGTCCCAATGGATCGGGCATAGCCACATTAGTGGAGATGGAACCAACTTCCAAGTCCCTATGACCTTCAGAAAAAAAGTTATTGAAGAATATCTTGATCTCCAATGGGTTTTCATTCCTAACCCTAACCCTAATTACAACCCAAAAATCAAACACTAATCACAACCCTAACCCTAACCCTTCCAAAGGTCGTAGGAGCTCGGGGGTGGTACCAATGGATCAGGCATAGCCACATTAGTGGAGATGGAACCAACTTCCAAGTCTCTATGACCTTCAGAAAGAAAGTTATTGAAGAATATCTTGATCTCCAATGGGCATTCATCCCTAACCCTAACCACAACCCTAACCCTAACCCTAACCCTCATTGCAAGCCTAACCCTTATTCACCATAGGGTGAATAACTTCGCGCTGCTTGCTCGAAACGTTCTGAAATTCGGTGTGGTCGCGTGGCAGGCTACCCTTCATTAATCCCGAAATGCCCAAGTCTCTATGACTTTCAGAAAAAAAGTTATTCAAAAATATCTCGTACTTTTTTGGGGAGATTTGGTGGTTTCACCATTTCCGAAGGTCGTAGAAGCTCAGGGATGGTCCCAATGGATCGGGCATAGCCTCATTAGTGGAGATGGAACCAACTTCCAAGTCCCTATGACCTTCAGAAAAAAAGTTATTGAAGAATATCTTGATCTCCAATGGGTTTTCATTCCTAACCCTAACCCTAATTACAACCCAAAAATCAAACACTAATCACAACCCTAACCCTAACCCTTCCAAAGGTCGTAGGAGCTCGGGTGTGGTACCAATGGATCGGGCATAGCCACATTAGTGGAGATGGAACCAACTTCCAAGTCTCTATGACCTTCAGAAAGAAAGTTATTGAAGAATATCTTGATCTCCAATGGGCATTCATCCCTAACCCTAACCACAACCCTAACCCTAACCCTAACCCTCATTGCAAGCCTAACCCTTATTCACCATAGGGTGAATAACTTCGCGCTGCTTGCTCGAAACGTTCTGAAATTCGGTGTGGTCGCGTGGCAGGCTACCCTTCATTAATCCCGAAATGCCCAAGTCTCTATGACTTTCAGAAAAAAAGTTATTCAAAAATATCTCGTACTTTTTTGGGGAGATTTGGTGGTTTCACCATTTCCGAAGGTCGTAGAAGCTCAGGGATGGTCCCAATGGATCGGGCATAGCCTCATTAGTGGAGATGGAACCAACTTCCAAGTCCCTATGACCTTCAGAAAAAAAGTTATTGAAGAATATCTTGATCTCCAATGGGTTTTCATTCCTAACCCTAACCCTAATTACAACCCAAAAATCAAACACTAATCACAACCCTAACCCTAACCCTTCCAAAGGTCGTAGGAGCTCGGGGGTGGTACCAATGGATCAGGCATAGCCACATTAGTGGAGATGGAACCAACTTCCAAGTCTCTATGACCTTCAGAAAGAAAGTTATTGAAGAATATCTTGATCTCCAATGGGCATTCATCCCTAACCCTAATCAAAACCCTAACCCTAACCCTAACCACAACCCTAACCCTAACCCTAACCCTCATTGCAAGCCTAACCCTTATTCACCATAGGGTGAATAACTTCGCGCTGCTTGCTGGAAACGTTTTGAAATTCGGTGTGGTCGCGTGGCAGGCTACCCTTCATTAATCCCGAAATGCCCAAGTCTCTATGACTTTCAGAAAAAAAGTTATTCAAAAATATCTTGTACTTTTTGGGGGAGATTTGGTGGTTTCACCATTTCCGAAGGTCGTAGAAGCTCAGGGATGGTCCCAATGGATCGGGCATAGCCACATTAGTGGAGATGGAACCAACTTCCAAGTCCCTATGACCTTCAGAAAAAAAGTTATTGAAGAATATCTTGATCTCCAATGGGTTTTCATTCCTAACCCTAACCCTAATTACAACCCAAAAATCAAACACTAATCACAACCCTAACCCTAACCCTTCCAAAGGTCGTAGGAGCTCGGGTGTGGTACCAATGGATCGGGCATAGCCACATTAGTGGAGATGGAACCAACTTCCAAGTCTCTATGACCTTCAGAAAGAAAGTTATTGAAGAATATCTTGATCTCCAATGGGCATTCATCCCTAACCCTAACCACAACCCTAACCCTAACCCTAACCCTCATTGCAAGCCTAACCCTTATTCACCATAGGGTGAATAACTTCGCGCTGCTTGCTCGAAACGTTCTGAAATTCGGTGTGGTCGCGTGGCAGGCTACCCTTCATTAATCCCGAAATGCCCAAGTCTCTATGACTTTCAGAAAAAAAGTTATTCAAAAATATCTCGTACTTTTTTGGGGAGATTTGGTGGTTTCACCATTTCCGAAGGTCGTAGAAGCTCAGGGATGGTCCCAATGGATCGGGCATAGCCTCATTAGTGGAGATGGAACCAACTTCCAAGTCCCTATGACCTTCAGAAAAAAAGTTATTGAAGAATATCTTGATCTCCAATGGGTTTTCATTCCTAACCCTAACCCTAATTACAACCCAAAAATCAAACACTAATCACAACCCTAACCCTAACCCTTCCAAAGGTCGTAGGAGCTCGGGGGTGGTACCAATGGATCAGGCATAGCCACATTAGTGGAGATGGAACCAACTTCCAAGTCTCTATGACCTTCAGAAAGAAAGTTATTGAAGAATATCTTGATCTCCAATGGGCATTCATCCCTAACCCTAATCAAAACCCTAACCCTAACCCTAACCACAACCCTAACCCTAACCCTAACCCTAACCCTCATTGCAAGCCTAACCCTTATTCACCATAGGGTGAATAACTTCGCGCTGCTTGCTGGAAACGTTTTGAAATTCGGTGTGGTCGCGTGGCAGGCTACCCTTCATTAATCCCGAAATGCCCAAGTCTCTATGACTTTCAGAAAAAAAGTTATTCAAAAATATCTTGTACTTTTTGGGGGAGATTTGGTGGTTTCACCATTTCCGAAGGTCGTAGAAGCTCAGGGATGGTCCCAATGGATCGGGCATAGCCACATTAGTGGAGATGGAACCAACTTCCAAGTCCCTATGACCTTCAGAAAAAAAGTTATTGAAGAATATCTTGATCTTCAATGGGTTTTCATTCCTAACCCTAACCCTAATTACAACCCAAAAATCAAACACTAATCACAACCCTAACCCTAACCCTTCCAAAGGTCGTAGGAGCTCGGGTGTGGTACCAATGGATCGGGCATAGCCACATTAGTGGAGATGGAACCAACTTCCAAGTCTCTATGACCTTCAGAAAGAAAGTTATTGAAGAATATCTTGATCTCCAATGGGCATTCATCCCTAACCCTAACCACAACCCTAACCCTAACCCTAACCCTCATTGCAAGCCTAACCCTTATTCACCATAGGGTGAATAACTTTGCGCTGCTTGCTCGAAACGTGCTGAAATTCGGTGTGGTCGCGTGGCAGGCTACCCTTCATTAATCCCGAAATGCCCAAGTCTCTATGACTTTCAGAAAAAAAGTTATTCAAAAATATCTCGTACTTTTTTGGGGAGATTTGGTGGTTTCACCATTTCTGAAGGTCGTAGAAGCTCAGGGATGGTTCCAATGGATCGGGCATAGCCACATTAGTGGAGATGGAACCAACTTCCAAGTCCCTATGACCTTCAGAAGAAAAGTTATTGAAGAATATCTTGATCTCCAATGGGTTTTCATTCCTAACCCTAACCCTAATTACAACCCAAAAATCAAACACTAATCACAACCCTAACCCTAACCCTTCCAAAGGTCGTAGGAGCTCGGGGGTGGTACCAATGGATCAGGCATAGCCACATTAGTGGAGATGGAACCAACTTCCAAGTCTCTATGACCTTCAGAAAGAAAGTTATTGAAGAATATCTTGATCTCCAATGGGCATTCATCCCTAACCCTAACCACAACCCTAACCCTAACCCTAACCCTAACCCTCATTGCAAGCCTAACCCTTATTCACCATAGGGTGAATAACTTCGCGCTGCTTGCTGGAAACGTTTTGAAATTCGGTGTGGTCGCGTGGCAGGCTACCCTTCATTAATCCCGAAATGCCCAAGTCTCTATGACTTTCAGAAAAAAAGTTATTCAAAAATATCTTGTACTTTTTGGGGGAGATTTGGTGGTTTCACCATTTCCGAAGGTCGTAGAAGCTCAGGGATGGTCCCAATGGATCGGGCATAGCCACATTAGTGGAGATGGAACCAACTTCCAAGTCCCTATGACCTTCAGAAAAAAAGTTATTGAAGAATATCTTGATCTCCAATGGGTTTTCATTCCTAACCCTAACCCTAATTACAACCCAAAAATCAAACACTAATCACAACCCTAACCCTAACCCTTCCAAAGGTCGTAGGAGCTCGGGTGTGGTACCAATGGATCGGGCATAGCCACATTAGTGGAGATGGAACCAACTTCCAAGTCTCTATGACCTTCAGAAAGAAAGTTATTGAAGAATATCTTGATCTCCAATGGGCATTCATCCCTAACCCTAACCACAACCCTAACCCTAACCCTAACCCTCATTGCAAGCCTAACCCTTATTCACCATAGGGTGAATAACTTCGCGCTGCTTGCTCGAAACGTTCTGAAATTCGGTGTGGTCGCGTGGCACGCTACCCTTCATTAATCCTGAAATGCCCAAGTCTCTATGACTTTCAGAAAAAAAGTTATTCAAAAATATCTCGTATTTTTTGGGGGAGATTTGGTGGTTTCACCATTTCCGAAGGTCGTAGAAGCTCAGGGATGGTCCCAATGGATCGGGCATAGCCACATTAGTGGAGATGGAACCAACTTCCAAGTCCCTATGACCTTCCGAAAAAAAGTTATTGAAGAATATCTTGATCTCCAATGGGTTTTCATTCCTAACCCTAACCCTAATTACAACCCAAAAATCAAACACTAATCACAACCCTAACCCTAACCCTTCCAAAGGTCGTAGGAGCTCGGGGGTGGTACCAATGGATCAGGCATAGCCACATTAGTGGAG
The DNA here is from genome assembly GCF_024713975.1 of Paralichthys olivaceus. Lineage (NCBI taxonomy): Eukaryota > Metazoa > Chordata > Actinopteri > Pleuronectiformes > Paralichthyidae > Paralichthys > Paralichthys olivaceus. The sequence continues at coordinate 2,149,034 of NC_091108.1, read as the reverse complement.
ATGGAACCAACTTCCAAGTCTCTATGACCTTCAGAAAGAAAGTTATTGAAGAATATCTTGATCTCCAATGGGCATTCATCCCTAACCCTAATCACAACCCTAACCCTAACCCTAACCACAACCCTAACCCTCATTGCAAGCCTAACCCTTATTCACCATAGGGTGAATAACTTCGCGCTGCTTGCTCGAAATGTGCTGAAATTCGGTGTGGTTGCGTGGCAGTCTACCCTTCATTAATCCTGAAATGCCCAAGTCTCTATGACTTTCAGAAAAAAAGTTATTCAAAAATATCTTGTACTTTTTGGGGGAGATTTGGTGGTTTCACCATTTCCGAAGGTCGTAGAAGCTCAGGGATGGTCCCAATGGATCGGGCATAGCCACATTAGTGGAGATGGAACCAACTTCCAAGTCCCTATGACCTTCAGAAAAAAAGTTATTGAAGAATATCTTGATCTCCAATGGGTTTTCATTCCTAACCCTAACCCTAATTACAACCCAAAAATCAAACACTAATCACAACCCTAACCCTAACCCTTCCAAAGGTCGTAGGAGCTCGGGGGTGGTACCAATGGATCGGGCATAGCCACATTAGTGGAGATGGAACCAACTTCCAAGTCTCTATGACCTTCAGAAAGAAAGTTATTGAAGAATATCTTGATCTCCAATGGGCATTCATTCCTAACCCTAACCACAACCCTAACCCTAACCCTAACCCTAACCCTCATTGCAAGCCTAACCCTTATTCACCATAGGGTGAATAACTTTGCGCTGCTTGCTCGAAACGTGCTGAAATTCGGTGTGGTCGCGTGGCAGGCTACCCTTCATTAATCCCGAAATGCCCAAGTCTCTATGACTTTCAGAAAAAAAGTTATTCAAAAATATCTCGTACTTTTTTGGGGAGATTTGGTGGTTTCACCATTTCCGAAGGTCGTAGAAGCTCAGGGATGGTCCCAATGGATCGGGCATAGCCACATTAGTGGAGATGGAACCAACTTCCAAGTCCCTATGACCTTCAGAAAAAAAGTTATTGAAGAATATCTTGATCTCCAATGGGTTTTCATTCCTAACCCTAACCCTAATTACAACCCAAAAATCAAACACTAATCACAACCCTAACCCTAACCCTTCCAAAGGTCGTAGGAGCTCGGGTGTGGTACCAATGGATCGGGCATAGCCACATTAGTGGAGATGGAACCAACTTCCAAGTCTCTATGACCTTCAGAAAGAAAGTTATTGAAGAATATCTTGATCTCCAATGGGCATTCATCCCTAACCCTAACCACAACCCTAACCCTAACCCTAACCCTCATTGCAAGCCTAACCCTTATTCACCATAGGGTGAATAACTTCGCGCTGCTTGCTCGAAACGTTCTGAAATTCGGTGTGGTCGCGTGGCACGCTACCCTTCATTAATCCTGAAATGCCCAAGTCTCTATGACTTTCAGAAAAAAAGTTATTCAAAAATATCTCGTATTTTTTGGGGGAGATTTGGTGGTTTCACCATTTCCGAAGGTCGTAGAAGCTCAGGGATGGTCCCAATGGATCGGGCATAGCCACATTAGTGGAGATGGAACCAACTTCCAAGTCCCTATGACCTTCCGAAAAAAAGTTATTGAAGAATATCTTGATCTCCAATGGGTTTTCATTCCTAACCCTAACCCTAATTACAACCCAAAAATCAAACACTAATCACAACCCTAACCCTAACCCTTCCAAAGGTCGTAGGAGCTCGGGGGTGGTACCAATGGATCAGGCATAGCCACATTAGTGGAGATGGAACCAACTTCCAAGTCTCTATGACCTTCAGAAAGAAAGTTATTGAAGAATATCTTGATCTCCAATGGGCATTCATCCCTAACCCTAATCACAACCCTAACCCTAACCCTAACCACAACCCTAACCCTCATTGCAAGCCTAACCCTTATTCACCATAGGGTGAATAACTTCGCGCTGCTTGCTCGAAATGTGCTGAAATTCGGTGTGGTTGCGTGGCAGTCTACCCTTCATTAATCCTGAAATGCCCAAGTCTCTATGACTTTCAGAAAAAAAGTTATTCAAAAATATCTTGTACTTTTTGGGGGAGATTTGGTGGTTTCACCATTTCCGAAGGTCGTAGAAGCTCAGGGATGGTCCCAATGGATCGGGCATAGCCACATTAGTGGAGATGGAACCAACTTCCAAGTCCCTATGACCTTCAGAAAAAAAGTTATTGAAGAATATCTTGATCTCCAATGGGTTTTCATTCCTAACCCTAACCCTAATTACAACCCAAAAATCAAACACTAATCACAACCCTAACCCTAACCCTTCCAAAGGTCGTAGGAGCTCGGGGGTGGTACCAATGGATCGGGCATAGCCACATTAGTGGAGATGGAACCAACTTCCAAGTCTCTATGACCTTCAGAAAGAAAGTTATTGAAGAATATCTTGATCTCCAATGGGCATTCATTCCTAACCCTAACCACAACCCTAACCCTAACCCTAACCCTAACCCTCATTGCAAGCCTAACCCTTATTCACCATAGGGTGAATAACTTTGCGCTGCTTGCTCGAAACGTGCTGAAATTCGGTGTGGTCGCGTGGCAGGCTACCCTTCATTAATCCCGAAATGCCCAAGTCTCTATGACTTTCAGAAAAAAAGTTATTCAAAAATATCTCGTACTTTTTTGGGGAGATTTGGTGGTTTCACCATTTCTGAAGGTCGTAGAAGCTCAGGGATGGTTCCAATGGATCGGGCATAGCCACATTAGTGGAGATGGAACCAACTTCCAAGTCCCTATGACCTTCAGAAGAAAAGTTATTGAAGAATATCTTGATCTCCAATGGGTTTTCATTCCTAACCCTAACCCTAATTACAACCCAAAAATCAAACACTAATCACAACCCTAACCCTAACCCTTCCAAAGGTCGTAGGAGCTCGGGGGTGGTACCAATGGATCAGGCATAGCCACATTAGTGGAGATGGAACCAACTTCCAAGTCTCTATGACCTTCAGAAAGAAAGTTATTGAAGAATATCTTGATCTCCAATGGGCATTCATCCCTAACCCTAACCACAACCCTAACCCTAACCCTAACCCTAACCCTCATTGCAAGCCTAACCCTTATTCACCATAGGGTGAATAACTTCGCGCTGCTTGCTGGAAACGTTTTGAAATTCGGTGTGGTCGCGTGGCAGGCTACCCTTCATTAATCCCGAAATGCCCAAGTCTCTATGACTTTCAGAAAAAAAGTTATTCAAAAATATCTTGTACTTTTTGGGGGAGATTTGGTGGTTTCACCATTTCCGAAGGTCGTAGAAGCTCAGGGATGGTCCCAATGGATCGGGCATAGCCACATTAGTGGAGATGGAACCAACTTCCAAGTCCCTATGACCTTCAGAAAAAAAGTTATTGAAGAATATCTTGATCTCCAATGGGTTTTCATTCCTAACCCTAACCCTAATTACAACCCAAAAATCAAACACTAATCACAACCCTAACCCTAACCCTTCCAAAGGTCGTAGGAGCTCGGGTGTGGTACCAATGGATCGGGCATAGCCACATTAGTGGAGATGGAACCAACTTCCAAGTCTCTATGACCTTCAGAAAGAAAGTTATTGAAGAATATCTTGATCTCCAATGGGCATTCATCCCTAACCCTAACCACAACCCTAACCCTAACCCTAACCCTCATTGCAAGCCTAACCCTTATTCACCATAGGGTGAATAACTTCGCGCTGCTTGCTCGAAACGTTCTGAAATTCGGTGTGGTCGCGTGGCACGCTACCCTTCATTAATCCTGAAATGCCCAAGTCTCTATGACTTTCAGAAAAAAAGTTATTCAAAAATATCTCGTATTTTTTGGGGGAGATTTGGTGGTTTCACCATTTCCGAAGGTCGTAGAAGCTCAGGGATGGTCCCAATGGATCGGGCATAGCCACATTAGTGGAGATGGAACCAACTTCCAAGTCCCTATGACCTTCCGAAAAAAAGTTATTGAAGAATATCTTGATCTCCAATGGGTTTTCATTCCTAACCCTAACCCTAATTACAACCCAAAAATCAAACACTAATCACAACCCTAACCCTAACCCTTCCAAAGGTCGTAGGAGCTCGGGGGTGGTACCAATGGATCAGGCATAGCCACATTAGTGGAGATGGAACCAACTTCCAAGTCTCTATGACCTTCAGAAAGAAAGTTATTGAAGAATATCTTGATCTCCAATGGGCATTCATCCCTAACCCTAATCACAACCCTAACCCTAACCCTAACCACAACCCTAACCCTCATTGCAAGCCTAACCCTTATTCACCATAGGGTGAATAACTTTGCGCTGCTTGCTCGAAACGTGCTGAAATTCGGTGTGGTCGCGTGGCAGGCAACCCTTCATTAATCCCGAAATGCCCAAGTCTCTATGACTTTCAGAAAAAAAGTTATTCAAAAATATCTCGTACTTTTTTGGGGAGATTTGGTGGTTTCACCATTTCTGAAGGTCGTAGAAGCTCAGGGATGGTTCCAATGGATCGGGCATAGCCACATTAGTGGAGATGGAACCAACTTCCAAGTCCCTATGACCTTCAGAAGAAAAGTTATTGAAGAATATCTTGATCTCCAATGGGTTTTCATTCCTAACCCTAACCCTAATTACAACCCAAAAATCAAACACTAATCACAACCCTAACCCTAACCCTTCCAAAGGTCGTAGGAGCTCGGGGGTGGTACCAATGGATCAGGCATAGCCACATTAGTTGAGATGGAACCAACTTCCAAGTCTCTATGACCTTCAGAAAGAAAGTTATTGAAGAATATCTTGATCTCCAATGGGCATTCATCCCTAACCCTAACCACAACCCTAACCCTAACCCTAACCCTAACCCTCATTGCAAGCCTAACCCTTATTCACCATAGGGTGAATAACTTCGCGCTGCTTGCTGGAAACGTTTTGAAATTCGGTGTGGTCGCGTGGCAGGCTACCCTTCATTAATCCCGAAATGCCCAAGTCTCTATGACTTTCAGAAAAAAAGTTATTCAAAAATATCTTGTACTTTTTGGGGGAGATTTGGTGGTTTCACCATTTCCGAAGGTCGTAGAAGCTCAGGGATGGTCCCAATGGATCGGGCATAGCCACATTAGTGGAGATGGAACCAACTTCCAAGTCCCTATGACCTTCAGAAAAAAAGTTATTGAAGAATATCTTGATCTCCAATGGGTTTTCATTCCTAACCCTAACCCTAATTACAACCCAAAAATCAAACACTAATCACAACCCTAACCCTAACCCTTCCAAAGGTCGTAGGAGCTCGGGTGTGGTACCAATGGATCGGGCATAGCCACATTAGTGGAGATGGAACCAACTTCCAAGTCTCTATGACCTTCAGAAAGAAAGTTATTGAAGAATATCTTGATCTCCAATGGGCATTCATCCCTAACCCTAATCACAACCCTAACCCTAACCCTAACCACAACCCTAACCCTAACCCTAACCCTAACCCTAACCCTAACCACAACCCTAACCCTCATTGCAAGCCTAACCCTTATTCACCATAGGGTGAATAACTTCGCGCTGCTTGCTCGAAATGTGCTGAAATTCGGTGTGGTTGCGTGGCAGTCTACCCTTCATTAATCCTGAAATGCCCAAGTCTCTATGACTTTCAGAAAAAAAGTTATTCAAAAATATCTTGTACTTTTTGGGGGAGATTTGGTGGTTTCACCATTTCCGAAGGTCGTAGAAGCTCAGGGATGGTCCCAATGGATCGGGCATAGCCACATTAGTGGAGATGGAACCAACTTCCAAGTCCCTATGACCTTCAGAAAAAAAGTTATTGAAGAATATCTTGATCTCCAATGGGTTTTCATTCCTAACCCTAACCCTAATTACAACCCAAAAATCAAACACTAATCACAACCCTAACCCTAACCCTTCCAAAGGTCGTAGGAGCTCGGGGGTGGTACCAATGGATCGGGCATAGCCACATTAGTGGAGATGGAACCAACTTCCAAGTCTCTATGACCTTCAGAAAGAAAGTTATTGAAGAATATCTTGATCTCCAATGGGCATTCATTCCTAACCCTAACCACAACCCTAACCCTAACCCTAACCACAACCCTAACCCTAACCCTCATTGCAAGCCTTACCCTTATTCACCATAGGGTGAATAACTTTGCGCTGCTTGCTCGAAACGTGCTGAAATTCGGTGTGGTCGCGTGGCAGGCTACCCTTCATTAATCCCGAAATGCCCAAGTCTCTATGACTTTCAGAAAAAAAGTTATTCAAAAATATCTCGTACTTTTTTGGGGAGATTTGGTGGTTTCACCATTTCTGAAGGTCGTAGAAGCTCAGGGATGGTTCCAATGGATCGGGCATAGCCACATTAGTGGAGATGGAACCAACTTCCAAGTCCCTATGACCTTCAGAAGAAAAGTTATTGAAGAATATCTTGATCTCCAATGGGTTTTCATTCCTAACCCTAACCCTAATTACAACCCAAAAATCAAACACTAATCACAACCCTAACCCTAACCCTTCCAAAGGTCGTAGGAGCTCGGGGGTGGTACCAATGGATCAGGCATAGCCACATTAGTGGAGATGGAACCAACTTCCAAGTCTCTATGACCTTCAGAAAGAAAGTTATTGAAGAATATCTTGATCTCCAATGGGCATTCATCCCTAACCCTAACCCTAACCACAACCCTAACCCTAACCCTAACCCTCATTGCAAGCCTAACCCTTATTCACCATAGGGTGAATAACTTCGCGCTGCTTGCTCGAAACGTTCTGAAATTCGGTGTGGTCGCGTGGCACGCTACCCTTCATTAATCCCGAAATGCCCAAGTCTCTATGACTTTCAGAAAAAAAGTTATTCAAAAATATCTCGTATTTTTTGGGGGAGATTTGGTGGTTTCACCATTTCCGAAGGTCGTAGAAGCTCAGGGATGGTCCCAATGGATCGGGCATAGCCACATTAGTGGAGATGGAACCAACTTCCAAGTCCCTATGACCTTCCGAAAAAAAGTTATTGAAGAATATCTTGATCTCCAATGGGTTTTCATTCCTAACCCTAACCCTAATTACAACCCAAAAATCAAACACTAATCACAACCCTAACCCTAACCCTTCCAAAGGTCGTAGGAGCTCGGGGGTGGTACCAATGGATCAGGCATAGCCACATTAGTGGAGATGGAACCAACTTCCAAGTCTCTATGACCTTCAGAAAGAAAGTTATTGAAGAATATCTTGATCTCCAATGGGCATTCATCCCTAACCCTAATCACAACCCTAACCCTAACCACAACCCTAACCCTCATTGCAAGCCTAACCCTTATTCACCATAGGGTGAATAACTTCGCGCTGCTTGCTCGAAATGTGCTGAAATTCGGTGTGGTTGCGTGGCAGTCTACCCTTCATTAATCCTGAAATGCCCAAGTCTCTATGACTTTCAGAAAAAAAGTTATTCAAAAATATCTTGTACTTTTTGGGGGAGATTTGGTGGTTTCACCATTTCCGAAGGTCGTAGAAGCTCAGGGATGGTCCCAATGGATCGGGCATAGCCACATTAGTGGAGATGGAACCAACTTCCAAGTCCCTATGACCTTCAGAAAAAAAGTTATTGAAGAATATCTTGATCTCCAATGGGTTTTCATTCCTAACCCTAACCCTAATTACAACCCAAAAATCAAACACTAATCACAACCCTAACCCTAACCCTTCCAAAGGTCGTAGGAGCTCGGGGGTGGTACCAATGGATCGGGCATAGCCACATTAGTGGAGATGGAACCAACTTCCAAGTCTCTATGACCTTCAGAAAGAAAGTTATTGAAGAATATCTTGATCTCCAATGGGCATTCATTCCTAACCCTAATCACAACCCTAACCCTAACCCTAACCCTAACCCTCATTGCAAGCCTAACCCTTATTCACCATAGGGTGAATAACTACGCGCTGCTTGCTCGAAATGTGCTGAAATTCGGTGTGGTCGCGTGGCAGGCTACCCTTCATTAATCCCGAAATGCCCAAGTGTCTATGACTTTCAGAAAAAAAGTTATTCAAAAATATCTCGTATTTTTTGGGGGAGATTTGGTGGTTTCACCATTTCCGAAGGTCGTAGAAGCTCAGGGATGGTCCCAATGGATCGGGCATAGCCACATTAGTTGAGATGGAACCAACTTCCAAGTCCCTATGACCTTCAGAAAAAAAGTTATTGAAGAATATCTTGATCTCCAATGGGTTTTCATTCCTAACCCTAACCCTAATTACAACCCAAAAATCAAACACTAATCACAACCCTAACCCTAACACTTCCAAAGGCCGTAGGAGCTCGGGGGTGGTACCAATGGATCGGGCATAGCCACATTAGTGGAGATGGAACCAACTCCCAAGTCTCTATGACCTTCAGAAAGAAAGTTATTGAAGAATATCTTGATCTCCAATGGGCATTCATTCCTAACCCTAATCACAACCCTAACCCTAACCCTAACCACAACCCTAACCCTAACCCTAACCCTCATTGCAAGCCTAACCCTTATTCACCATAGGGTGAATAACTTCGCGCTGCTTGCTCGAAACGTGCTGAAATTCGGTGTGGTCGCGTGGCAGGCTACCCTTCATTAATCCCGAAATGGCCAAGTCTCTCTGACTTTCAGAAAAAAAGTTATTCAAAAATATCTCGTACTTTTTTGGGGAGATTTGGTGGTTTCACCATTTCCGAAGGTCGTAGAAGCTCAGGGATGGTCCCAATGGATCGGGCATAGCCACATTAGTGGAGATGGAACCAACTTCCAAGTCCCTATGACCTTCAGAAAAAAAGTTATTGAAGAATATCTTGATCTCCAATGGGTTTTCATTCCTAACCCTAACCCTAATCACAACCCAAAAATCAAACACTGATCACAACCCTAACCCTAACCCTTCCAAAGGTCGTAGGAGCTCGGGGGTGGTACCAATGGATCGGGCATAGCCACATTAGTGGAGATGGAACCAACTTCCAAGTCTCTATGACCTTCAGAAAGAAAGTTATTGAAGAATATCTTGATCTCCAATGGGCATTCATTCCTAACCCTAATCACAACCCTAACCCTAACCCTAACCCTAACCCTCATTGCAAGCCTAACCCTTATTCACCATAGGGTGAATAACTACGCGCTGCTTGCTCGAAATGTGCTGAAATTCGGTGTGGTCGCGTGGCAGGCTACCCTTCATTAATCCCGAAATGCCCAAGTGTCTATGACTTTCAGAAAAAAAGTTATTCAAAAATATCTCGTATTTTTTGGGGGAGATTTGGTGGTTTCACCATTTCCGAAGGTCGTAGAAGCTCAGGGATGGTCCCAATGGATCGGGCATAGCCACATTAGTTGAGATGGAACCAACTTCCAAGTCCCTATGACCTTCAGAAAAAAAGTTATTGAAGAATATCTTGATCTCCAATGGGTTTTCATTCCTAACCCTAACCCTAATTACAACCCAAAAATCAAACACTAATCACAACCCTAACCCTAACACTTCCAAAGGCCGTAGGAGCTCGGGGGTGGTACCAATGGATCGGGCATAGCCACATTAGTGGAGATGGAACCAACTCCCAAGTCTCTATGACCTTCAGAAAGAAAGTTATTGAAGAATATCTTGATCTCCAATGGGCATTCATTCCTAACCCTAATCACAACCCTAACCCTAACCCTAACCACAACCCTAACCCTAACCCTAACCCTCATTGCAAGCCTAACCCTTATTCACCATAGGGTGAATAACTTCGCGCTGCTTGCTCGAAACGTGCTGAAATTCGGTGTGGTCGCGTGGCAGGCTACCCTTCATTAATCCCGAAATGGCCAAGTCTCTCTGACTTTCAGAAAAAAAGTTATTCAAAAATATCTCGTACTTTTTTGGGGAGATTTGGTGGTTTCACCATTTCCGAAGGTCGTAGAAGCTCAGGGATGGTCCCAATGGATCGGGCATAGCCACATTAGTGGAGATGGAACCAACTTCCAAGTCCCTATGACCTTCAGAAAAAAAGTTATTGAAGAATATCTTGATCTCCAATGGGTTTTCATTCCTAACCCTAACCCTAATCACAACCCAAAAATCAAACACTGATCACAACCCTAACCCTAACCCTTCCAAAGGTCGTAGGAGCTCGGGGGTGGTACCAATGGATCGGGCATAGCCACATTAGTGGAGATGGAACCAACTTCCAAGTCTCTATGACCTTCAGAAAGAAAGTTATTGAAGAATATCTTGATCTCCAATGGGCATTCATTCCTAACCCTAATCACAACCCTAACCCTAACCCTAACCACAACCCTAACCCTAACCCTAACCCTCATTGCAAGCCTAACCCTTATTCACCATAGGGTGAATAACTTTGCGCTGCTTGCTCGAAACGTGCTGAAATTCGGTGTGGTCGCGTGGCAGGCTACCCTTCATTAATCCCGAAATGCCCAAGTCTCTATGACTTTCAGAAAAAAAGTTATTCAAAAATATCTCGTACTTTTTTGGGGAGATTTGGTGGTTTCACCATTTCTGAAGGTCGTAGAAGCTCAGGGATGGTTCCAATGGATCGGGCATAGCCACATTAGTGGAGATGGAACCAACTTCCAAGTCCCTATGACCTTCAGAAGAAAAGTTATTGAAGAATATCTTGATCTCCAATGGGTTTTCATTCCTAACCCTAACCCTAATTACAACCCAAAAATCAAACACTAATCACAACCCTAACCCTAACCCTTCCAAAGGTCGTAGGAGCTCGGGGGTGGTACCAATGGATCAGGCATAGCCACATTAGTGGAGATGGAACCAACTTCCAAGTCTCTATGACCTTCAGAAAGAAAGTTATTGAAGAATATCTTGATCTCCAATGGGCATTCATCCCTAACCCTAACCACAACCCTAACCCTAACCCTAACCCTAACCCTCATTGCAAGCCTAACCCTTATTCACCATAGGGTGAATAACTTCGCGCTGCTTGCTGGAAACGTTTTGAAATTCGGTGTGGTCGCGTGGCAGGCTACCCTTCATTAATCCCGAAATGCCCAAGTCTCTATGACTTTCAGAAAAAAAGTTATTCAAAAATATCTTGTACTTTTTGGGGGAGATTTGGTGGTTTCACCATTTCCGAAGGTCGTAGAAGCTCAGGGATGGTCCCAATGGATCGGGCATAGCCACATTAGTGGAGATGGAACCAACTTCCAAGTCCCTATGACCTTCAGAAAAAAAGTTATTGAAGAATATCTTGATCTCCAATGGGTTTTCATTCCTAACCCTAACCCTAATTACAACCCAAAAATCAAACACTAATCACAACCCTAACCCTAACCCTTCCAAAGGTCGTAGGAGCTCGGGTGTGGTACCAATGGATCGGGCATAGCCACATTAGTGGAGATGGAACCAACTTCCAAGTCTCTATGACCTTCAGAAAGAAAGTTATTGAAGAATATCTTGATCTCCAATGGGCATTCATCCCTAACCCTAACCACAACCCTAACCCTAACCCTAACCCTCATTGCAAGCCTAACCCTTATTCACCATAGGGTGAATAACTTCGCGCTGCTTGCTCGAAACGTTCTGAAATTCGGTGTGGTCGCGTGGCACGCTACCCTTCATTAATCCCGAAATGCCCAAGTGTCTATGACTTTCAGAAAAAAAGTTATTCAAAAATATCTCGTATTTTTTGGGGGAGATTTGGTGGTTTCACCATTTCCGAAGGTCGTAGAAGCTCAGGGATGGTCCCAATGGATCGGGCATAGCCACATTAGTTGAGATGGAACCAACTTCCAAGTCCCTATGACCTTCAGAAAAAAAGTTATTGAAGAATATCTTGATCTCCAATGGGTTTTCATTCCTAACCCTAACCCTAATTACAACCCAAAAATCAAACACTAATCACAACCCTAACCCTAACACTTCCAAAGGCCGTAGGAGCTCGGGGGTGGTACCAATGGATCGGGCATAGCCACATTAGTGGAGATGGAACCAACTCCCAAGTCTCTATGACCTTCAGAAAGAAAGTTATTGAAGAATATCTTGATCTCCAATGGGCATTCATTCCTAACCCTAATCACAACCCTAACCCTAACCCTAACCACAACCCTAACCCTAACCCTAACCCTCATTGCAAGCCTAACCCTTATTCACCATAGGGTGAATAACTTCGCGCTGCTTGCTCGAAACGTGCTGAAATTCGGTGTGGTCGCGTGGCAGGCTACCCTTCATTAATCCCGAAATGGCCAAGTCTCTCTGACTTTCAGAAAAAAAGTTATTCAAAAATATCTCGTACTTTTTTGGGGAGATTTGGTGGTTTCACCATTTCCGAAGGTCGTAGAAGCTCAGGGATGGTCCCAATGGATCGGGCATAGCCACATTAGTGGAGATGGAACCAACTTCCAAGTCCCTATGACCTTCAGAAAAAAAGTTATTGAAGAATATCTTGATCTCCAATGGGTTTTCATTCCTAACCCTAACCCTAATCACAACCCAAAAATCAAACACTGATCACAACCCTAACCCTAACCCTTCCAAAGGTCGTAGGAGCTCGGGGGTGGTACCAATGGATCGGGCATAGCCACATTAGTGGAGATGGAACCAACTTCCAAGTCTCTATGACCTTCAGAAAGAAAGTTATTGAAGAATATCTTGATCTCCAATGGGCATTCATTCCTAACCCTAATCACAACCCTAACCCTAACCCTAACCACAACCCTAACCCTAACCCTAACCCTCATTGCAAGCCTAACCCTTATTCACCATAGGGTGAATAACTTTGCGCTGCTTGCTCGAAACGTGCTGAAATTCGGTGTGGTCGCGTGGCAGGCTACCCTTCATTAATCCCGAAATGCCCAAGTCTCTATGACTTTCAGAAAAAAAGTTATTCAAAAATATCTCGTACTTTTTTGGGGAGATTTGGTGGTTTCACCATTTCTGAAGGTCGTAGAAGCTCAGGGATGGTTCCAATGGATCGGGCATAGCCACATTAGTGGAGATGGAACCAACTTCCAAGTCCCTATGACCTTCAGAAGAAAAGTTATTGAAGAATATCTTGATCTCCAATGGGTTTTCATTCCTAACCCTAACCCTAATTACAACCCAAAAATCAAACACTAATCACAACCCTAACCCTAACCCTTCCAAAGGTCGTAGGAGCTCGGGGGTGGTACCAATGGATCAGGCATAGCCACATTAGTGGAGATGGAACCAACTTCCAAGTCTCTATGACCTTCAGAAAGAAAGTTATTGAAGAATATCTTGATCTCCAATGGGCATTCATCCCTAACCCTAACCACAACCCTAACCCTAACCCTAACCCTAACCCTCATTGCAAGCCTAACCCTTATTCACCATAGGGTGAATAACTTCGCGCTGCTTGCTGGAAACGTTTTGAAATTCGGTGTGGTCGCGTGGCAGGCTACCCTTCATTAATCCCGAAATGCCCAAGTCTCTATGACTTTCAGAAAAAAAGTTATTCAAAAATATCTTGTACTTTTTGGGGGAGATTTGGTGGTTTCACCATTTCCGAAGGTCGTAGAAGCTCAGGGATGGTCCCAATGGATCGGGCATAGCCACATTAGTGGAGATGGAACCAACTTCCAAGTCCCTATGACCTTCAGAAAAAAAGTTATTGAAGAATATCTTGATCTCCAATGGGTTTTCATTCCTAACCCTAACCCTAATTACAACCCAAAAATCAAACACTAATCACAACCCTAACCCTAACCCTTCCAAAGGTCGTAGGAGCTCGGGTGTGGTACCAATGGATCGGGCATAGCCACATTAGTGGAGATGGAACCAACTTCCAAGTCTCTATGACCTTCAGAAAGAAAGTTATTGAAGAATATCTTGATCTCCAATGGGCATTCATCCCTAACCCTAACCACAACCCTAACCCTAACCCTAACCCTCATTGCAAGCCTAACCCTTATTCACCATAGGGTGAATAACTTCGCGCTGCTTGCTCGAAACGTTCTGAAATTCGGTGTGGTCGCGTGGCACGCTACCCTTCATTAATCCTGAAATGCCCAAGTCTCTATGACTTTCAGAAAAAAAGTTATTCAAAAATATCTCGTATTTTTTGGGGGAGATTTGGTGGTTTCACCATTTCCGAAGGTCGTAGAAGCTCAGGGATGGTCCCAATGGATCGGGCATAGCCACATTAGTGGAGATGGAACCAACTTCCAAGTCCCTATGACCTTCCGAAAAAAAGTTATTGAAGAATATCTTGATCTCCAATGGGTTTTCATTCCTAACCCTAACCCTAATTACAACCCAAAAATCAAACACTAATCACAACCCTAACCCTAACCCTTCCAAAGGTCGTAGGAGCTCGGGGGTGGTACCAATGGATCAGGCATAGCCACATTAGTGGAGATGGAACCAACTTCCAAGTCTCTATGACCTTCAGAAAGAAAGTTATTGAAGAATATCTTGATCTCCAATGGGCATTCATCCCTAACCCTAATCACAACCCTAACCCTAACCCTAACCACAACCCTAACCCTCATTGCAAGCCTAACCCTTATTCACCATAGGGTGAATAACTTCGCGCTGCTTGCTCGAAATGTGCTGAAATTCGGTGTGGTTGCGTGGCAGTCTACCCTTCATTAATCCTGAAATGCCCAAGTCTCTATGACTTTCAGAAAAAAAGTTATTCAAAAATATCTTGTACTTTTTGGGGGAGATTTGGTGGTTTCACCATTTCCGAAGGTCGTAGAAGCTCAGGGATGGTCCCAATGGATCGGGCATAGCCACATTAGTGGAGATGGAACCAACTTCCAAGTCCCTATGACCTTCAGAAAAAAAGTTATTGAAGAATATCTTGATCTCCAATGGGTTTTCATTCCTAACCCTAACCCTAATTACAACCCAAAAATCAAACACTAATCACAACCCTAACCCTAACCCTTCCAAAGGTCGTAGGAGCTCGGGGGTGGTACCAATGGATCGGGCATAGCCACATTAGTGGAGATGGAACCAACTTCCAAGTCTCTATGACCTTCAGAAAGAAAGTTATTGAAGAATATCTTGATCTCCAATGGGCATTCATTCCTAACCCTAACCACAACCCTAACCCTAACCCTAACCCTAACCCTCATTGCAAGCCTAACCCTTATTCACCATAGGGTGAATAACTTTGCGCTGCTTGCTCGAAACGTGCTGAAATTCGGTGTGGTCGCGTGGCAGGCTACCCTTCATTAATCCCGAAATGCCCAAGTCTCTATGACTTTCAGAAAAAAAGTTATTCAAAAATATCTCGTACTTTTTTGGGGAGATTTGGTGGTTTCACCATTTCTGAAGGTCGTAGAAGCTCAGGGATGGTTCCAATGGATCGGGCATAGCCACATTAGTGGAGATGGAACCAACTTCCAAGTCCCTATGACCTTCAGAAGAAAAGTTATTGAAGAATATCTTGATCTCCAATGGGTTTTCATTCCTAACCCTAACCCTAATTACAACCCAAAAATCAAACACTAATCACAACCCTAACCCTAACCCTTCCAAAGGTCGTAGGAGCTCGGGGGTGGTACCAATGGATCAGGCATAGCCACATTAGTGGAGATGGAACCAACTTCCAAGTCTCTATGACCTTCAGAAAGAAAGTTATTGAAGAATATCTTGATCTCCAATGGGCATTCATCCCTAACCCTAACCACAACCCTAACCCTAACCCTAACCCTAACCCTCATTGCAAGCCTAACCCTTATTCACCATAGGGTGAATAACTTCGCGCTGCTTGCTGGAAACGTTTTGAAATTCGGTGTGGTCGCGTGGCAGGCTACCCTTCATTAATCCCGAAATGCCCAAGTCTCTATGACTTTCAGAAAAAAAGTTATTCAAAAATATCTCGTACTTTTTTGGGGAGATTTGGTGGTTTCACCATTTCTGAAGGTCGTAGAAGCTCAGGGATGGTTCCAATGGATCGGGCATAGCCACATTAGTGGAGATGGAACCAACTTCCAAGTCCCTATGACCTTCAGAAGAAAAGTTATTGAAGAATATCTTGATCTCCAATGGGTTTTCATTCCTAACCCTAACCCTAATTACAACCCAAAAATCAAACACTAATCACAACCCTAACCCTAACCCTTCCAAAGGTCGTAGGAGCTCGGGGGTGGTACCAATGGATCAGGCATAGCCACATTAGTGGAGATGGAACCAACTTCCAAGTCTCTATGACCTTCAGAAAGAAAGTTATTGAAGAATATCTTGATCTCCAATGGGCATTCATCCCTAACCCTAACCACAACCCTAACCCTAACCCTAACCCTAACCCTCATTGCAAGCCTAACCCTTATTCACCATAGGGTGAATAACTTCGCGCTGCTTGCTGGAAACGTTTTGAAATTCGGTGTGGTCGCGTGGCAGGCTACCCTTCATTAATCCCGAAATGCCCAAGTCTCTATGACTTTCAGAAAAAAAGTTATTCAAAAATATCTTGTACTTTTTGGGGGAGATTTGGTGGTTTCACCATTTCCGAAGGTCGTAGAAGCTCAGGGATGGTCCCAATGGATCGGGCATAGCCACATTAGTGGAGATGGAACCAACTTCCAAGTCCCTATGACCTTCAGAAAAAAAGTTATTGAAGAATATCTTGATCTCCAATGGGTTTTCATTCCTAACCCTAACCCTAATTACAACCCAAAAATCAAACACTAATCACAACCCTAACCCTAACCCTTCCAAAGGTCGTAGGAGCTCGGGTGTGGTACCAATGGATCGGGCATAGCCACATTAGTGGAGATGGAACCAACTTCCAAGTCTCTATGACCTTCAGAAAGAAAGTTATTGAAGAATATCTTGATCTCCAATGGGCATTCATCCCTAACCCTAACCACAACCCTAACCCTAACCCTAACCCTCATTGCAAGCCTAACCCTTATTCACCATAGGGTGAATAACTTCGCGCTGCTTGCTCGAAACGTTCTGAAATTCGGTGTGGTCGCGTGGCACGCTACCCTTCATTAATCCTGAAATGCCCAAGTCTCTATGACTTTCAGAAAAAAAGTTATTCAAAAATATCTCGTATTTTTTGGGGGAGATTTGGTGGTTTCACCATTTCCGAAGGTCGTAGAAGCTCAGGGATGGTCCCAATGGATCGGGCATAGCCACATTAGTGGAGATGGAACCAACTTCCAAGTCCCTATGACCTTCCGAAAAAAAGTTATTGAAGAATATCTTGATCTCCAATGGGTTTTCATTCCTAACCCTAACCCTAATTACAACCCAAAAATCAAACACTAATCACAACCCTAACCCTAACCCTTCCAAAGGTCGTAGGAGCTCGGGGGTGGTACCAATGGATCAGGCATAGCCACATTAGTGGAGATGGAACCAACTTCCAAGTCTCTATGACCTTCAGAAAGAAAGTTATTGAAGAATATCTTGATCTCCAATGGGCATTCATCCCTAACCCTAATCACAACCCTAACCCTAACCCTAACCACAACCCTAACCCTCATTGCAAGCCTAACCCTTATTCACCATAGGGTGAATAACTTCGCGCTGCTTGCTCGAAATGTGCTGAAATTCGGTGTGGTTGCGTGGCAGTCTACCCTTCATTAATCCTGAAATGCCCAAGTCTCTATGACTTTCAGAAAAAAAGTTATTCAAAAATATCTTGTACTTTTTGGGGGAGATTTGGTGGTTTCACCATTTCCGAAGGTCGTAGAAGCTCAGGGATGGTCCCAATGGATCGGGCATAGCCACATTAGTGGAGATGGAACCAACTTCCAAGTCCCTATGACCTTCAGAAAAAAAGTTATTGAAGAATATCTTGATCTCCAATGGGTTTTCATTCCTAACCCTAACCCTAATTACAACCCAAAAATCAAACACTAATCACAACCCTAACCCTAACCCTTCCAAAGGTCGTAGGAGCTCGGGGGTGGTACCAATGGATCGGGCATAGCCACATTAGTGGAGATGGAACCAACTTCCAAGTCTCTATGACCTTCAGAAAGAAAGTTATTGAAGAATATCTTGATCTCCAATGGGCATTCATTCCTAACCCTAACCACAACCCTAACCCTAACCCTAACCCTAACCCTCATTGCAAGCCTAACCCTTATTCACCATAGGGTGAATAACTTTGCGCTGCTTGCTCGAAACGTGCTGAAATTCGGTGTGGTCGCGTGGCAGGCTACCCTTCATTAATCCCGAAATGCCCAAGTCTCTATGACTTTCAGAAAAAAAGTTATTCAAAAATATCTCGTACTTTTTTGGGGAGATTTGGTGGTTTCACCATTTCTGAAGGTCGTAGAAGCTCAGGGATGGTTCCAATGGATCGGGCATAGCCACATTAGTGGAGATGGAACCAACTTCCAAGTCCCTATGACCTTCAGAAGAAAAGTTATTGAAGAATATCTTGATCTCCAATGGGTTTTCATTCCTAACCCTAACCCTAATTACAACCCAAAAATCAAACACTAATCACAACCCTAACCCTAACCCTTCCAAAGGTCGTAGGAGCTCGGGGGTGGTACCAATGGATCAGGCATAGCCACATTAGTGGAGATGGAACCAACTTCCAAGTCTCTATGACCTTCAGAAAGAAAGTTATTGAAGAATATCTTGATCTCCAATGGGCATTCATCCCTAACCCTAACCACAACCCTAACCCTAACCCTAACCCTAACCCTCATTGCAAGCCTAACCCTTATTCACCATAGGGTGAATAACTTCGCGCTGCTTGCTGGAAACGTTTTGAAATTCGGTGTGGTCGCGTGGCAGGCTACCCTTCATTAATCCCGAAATGCCCAAGTCTCTATGACTTTCAGAAAAAAAGTTATTCAAAAATATCTTGTACTTTTTGGGGGAGATTTGGTGGTTTCACCATTTCCGAAGGTCGTAGAAGCTCAGGGATGGTCCCAATGGATCGGGCATAGCCACATTAGTGGAGATGGAACCAACTTCCAAGTCCCTATGACCTTCAGAAAAAAAGTTATTGAAGAATATCTTGATCTCCAATGGGTTTTCATTCCTAACCCTAACCCTAATTACAACCCAAAAATCAAACACTAATCACAACCCTAACCCTAACCCTTCCAAAGGTCGTAGGAGCTCGGGTGTGGTACCAATGGATCGGGCATAGCCACATTAGTGGAGATGGAACCAACTTCCAAGTCTCTATGACCTTCAGAAAGAAAGTTATTGAAGAATATCTTGATCTCCAATGGGCATTCATCCCTAACCCTAACCACAACCCTAACCCTAACCCTAACCCTCATTGCAAGCCTAACCCTTATTCACCATAGGGTGAATAACTTCGCGCTGCTTGCTCGAAACGTTCTGAAATTCGGTGTGGTCGCGTGGCACGCTACCCTTCATTAATCCCGAAATGCCCAAGTCTCTATGACTTTCAGAAAAAAAGTTATTCAAAAATATCTCGTATTTTTTGGGGGAGATTTGGTGGTTTCACCATTTCCGAAGGTCGTAGAAGCTCAGGGATGGTCCCAATGGATCGGGCATAGCCACATTAGTGGAGATGGAACCAACTTCCAAGTCCCTATGACCTTCCGAAAAAAAGTTATTGAAGAATATCTTGATCTCCAATGGGTTTTCATTCCTAACCCTAACCCTAATTACAACCCAAAAATCAAACACTAATCACAACCCTAACCCTAACCCTTCCAAAGGTCGTAGGAGCTCGGGGGTGGTACCAATGGATCAGGCATAGCCACATTAGTGGAGATGGAACCAACTTCCAAGTCTCTATGACCTTCAGAAAGAAAGTTATTGAAGAATATCTTGATCTCCAATGGGCATTCATCCCTAACCCTAATCACAACCCTAACCCTAACCCTAACCACAACCCTAACCCTCATTGCAAGCCTAACCCTTATTCACCATAGGGTGAATAACTTCGCGCTGCTTGCTCGAAATGTGCTGAAATTCGGTGTGGTTGCGTGGCAGTCTACCCTTCATTAATCCTGAAATGCCCAAGTCTCTATGACTTTCAGAAAAAAAGTTATTCAAAAATATCTTGTACTTTTTGGGGGAGATTTGGTGGTTTCACCATTTCCGAAGGTCGTAGAAGCTCAGGGATGGTCCCAATGGATCGGGCATAGCCACATTAGTGGAGATGGAACCAACTTCCAAGTCCCTATGACCTTCAGAAAAAAAGTTATTGAAGAATATCTTGATCTCCAATGGGTTTTCATTCCTAACCCTAACCCTAATTACAACCCAAAAATCAAACACTAATCACAACCCTAACCCTAACCCTTCCAAAGGTCGTAGGAGCTCGGGGGTGGTACCAATGGATCGGGCATAGCCACATTAGTGGAGATGGAACCAACTTCCAAGTCTCTATGACCTTCAGAAAGAAAGTTATTGAAGAATATCTTGATCTCCAATGGGCATTCATTCCTAACCCTAACCACAACCCTAACCCTAACCCTAACCACAACCCTAACCCTAACCCTCATTGCAAGCCTTACCCTTATTCACCATAGGGTGAATAACTTTGCGCTGCTTGCTCGAAACGTGCTGAAATTCGGTGTGGTCGCGTGGCAGGCTACCCTTCATTAATCCCGAAATGCCCAAGTCTCTATGACTTTCAGAAAAAAAGTTATTCAAAAATATCTCGTACTTTTTTGGGGAGATTTGGTGGTTTCACCATTTCTGAAGGTCGTAGAAGCTCAGGGATGGTTCCAATGGATCGGGCATAGCCACATTAGTGGAGATGGAACCAACTTCCAAGTCCCTATGACCTTCAGAAGAAAAGTTATTGAAGAATATCTTGATCTCCAATGGGTTTTCATTCCTAACCCTAACCCTAATTACAACCCAAAAATCAAACACTAATCACAACCCTAACCCTAACCCTTCCAAAGGTCGTAGGAGCTCGGGGGTGGTACCAATGGATCAGGCATAGCCACATTAGTGGAGATGGAACCAACTTCCAAGTCTCTATGACCTTCAGAAAGAAAGTTATTGAAGAATATCTTGATCTCCAATGGGCATTCATCCCTAACCCTAACCACAACCCTAACCCTAACCCTAACCCTAACCCTCATTGCAAGCCTAACCCTTATTCACCATAGGGTGAATAACTTCGCGCTGCTTGCTGGAAACGTTTTGAAATTCGGTGTGGTCGCGTGGCAGGCTACCCTTCATTAATCCCGAAATGCCCAAGTCTCTATGACTTTCAGAAAAAAAGTTATTCAAAAATATCTTGTACTTTTTGGGGGAGATTTGGTGGTTTCACCATTTCCGAAGGTCGTAGAAGCTCAGGGATGGTCCCAATGGATCGGGCATAGCCACATTAGTGGAGATGGAACCAACTTCCAAGTCCCTATGACCTTCAGAAAAAAAGTTATTGAAGAATATCTTGATCTCCAATGGGTTTTCATTCCTAACCCTAACCCTAATTACAACCCAAAAATCAAACACTAATCACAACCCTAACCCTAACCCTTCCAAAGGTCGTAGGAGCTCGGGTGTGGTACCAATGGATCGGGCATAGCCACATTAGTGGAGATGGAACCAACTTCCAAGTCTCTATGACCTTCAGAAAGAAAGTTATTGAAGAATATCTTGATCTCCAATGGGCATTCATCCCTAACCCTAACCACAACCCTAACCCTAACCCTAACCCTCATTGCAAGCCTAACCCTTATTCACCATAGGGTGAATAACTTCGCGCTGCTTGCTCGAAACGTTCTGAAATTCGGTGTGGTCGCGTGGCACGCTACCCTTCATTAATCCCGAAATGCCCAAGTCTCTATGACTTTCAGAAAAAAAGTTATTCAAAAATATCTCGTATTTTTTGGGGGAGATTTGGTGGTTTCACCATTTCCGAAGGTCGTAGAAGCTCAGGGATGGTCCCAATGGATCGGGCATAGCCACATTAGTGGAGATGGAACCAACTTCCAAGTCCCTATGACCTTCCGAAAAAAAGTTATTGAAGAATATCTTGATCTCCAATGGGTTTTCATTCCTAACCCTAACCCTAATTACAACCCAAAAATCAAACACTAATCACAACCCTAACCCTAACCCTTCCAAAGGTCGTAGGAGCTCGGGGGTGGTACCAATGGATCAGGCATAGCCACATTAGTGGAGATGGAACCAACTTCGAAGTCTCTATGACCTTCAGAAAGAAAGTTATTGAAGAATATCTTGATCTCCAATGGGCATTCATCCCTAACCCTAATCACAACCCTAACCCTAACCCTAACCACAACCCTAACCCTCATTGCAAGCCTAACCCTTATTCACCATAGGGTGAATAACTTCGCGCTGCTTGCTCGAAATGTGCTGAAATTCGGTGTGGTTGCGTGGCAGTCTACCCTTCATTAATCCTGAAATGCCCAAGTCTCTATGACTTTCAGAAAAAAAGTTATTCAAAAATATCTTGTACTTTTTGGGGGAGATTTGGTGGTTTCACCATTTCCAAAGGTCGTAGAAGCTCAGGGATGGTCCCAATGGATCGGGCATAGCCACATTAGTGGAGATGGAACCAACTTCCAAGTCCCTATGACCTTCAGAAAAAAAGTTATTGAAGAATATCTTGATCTCCAATGGGTTTTCATTCCTAACCCTAACCCTAATTACAACCCAAAAATCAAACACTAATCACAACCCTAACCCTAACCCTTCCAAAGGTCGTAGGAGCTCGGGGGTGGTACCAATGGATCGGGCATAGCCACATTAGTGGAGATGGAACCAACTTCCAAGTCTCTATGACCTTCAGAAAGAAAGTTATTGAAGAATATCTTGATCTCCAATGGGCATTCATTCCTAACCCTAATCACAACCCTAACCCTAACCCTAACCCTAACCCTCATTGCAAGCCTAACCCTTATTCACCATAGGGTGAATAACTTCGCGCTGCTTGCTCGAAACGTGCTGAAATTCGGTGTGGTCGCGTGGCAGGCTACCCTTCATTAATCCCGAAATGGCCAAGTCTCTCTGACTTTCAGAAAAAAAGTTATTCAAAAATATCTCGTACTTTTTTGGGGAGATTTGGTGGTTTCACCATTTCCGAAGGTCGTAGAAGCTCAGGGATGGTCCCAATGGATCGGGCATAGCCACATTAGTGGAGATGGAACCAACTTCCAAGTCCCTATGACCTTCAGAAAAAAAGTTATTGAAGAATATCTTGATCTCCAATGGGTTTTCATTCCTAACCCTAACCCTAATCACAACCCAAAAATCAAACACTGATCACAACCCTAACCCTAACCCTTCCAAAGGTCGTAGGAGCTCGGGGGTGGTACCAATGGATCGGGCATAGCCACATTAGTGGAGATGGAACCAACTTCCAAGTCTCTATGACCTTCAGAAAGAAAGTTATTGAAGAATATCTTGATCTCCAATGGGCATTCATTCCTAACCCTAATCACAACCCTAACCCTAACCCTAACCACAACCCTAACCCTAACCCTAACCCTCATTGCAAGCCTAACCCTTATTCACCATAGGGTGAATAACTTCGCGCTGCTTGCTCGAAATGTGCTGAAATTCGGTGTGGTCACGTGGCAGGCTACCCTTCATTAATCCTGAAATGCCCAAGTCTCTATGACTTTCAGAAAAAAAGTTATTCAAAAATATCTTGTACTTTTTGGGGGAGATTTGGTGGTTTCACCATTTCCGAAGGTCATAGAAGCTCAGGGATGGTCCCAATGGATCGGGCATAGCCTCATTAGTGGAGATGGAACCAACTTCCAAGTCCCTATGACCTTCAGAAAAAAAGTTATTGAAGAATATCTTGATCTCCAATGGGTTTTCATTCCTAACCCTAACCCTAATCACAACCCAAAAATCAAACACTAATCACAACCCTAACCCTAACCCTTCCAAAGGTCGTAGGAGCTCGGGGGTGGTACCAATGGATCGGGCATAGCCACATTAGTGGAGATGGAACCAACTTCCAAGTCTCTATGACCTTCAGAAAGAAAGTTATTGAAGAATATCTTGATCTCCAATGGGCATTCATTCCTAACCCTAATCACAACCCTAACCCTAACCCTAACCACAACCCTAACCCTAACCCTAACCCTCATTGCAAGCCTAACCCTTATTCACCATAGGGTGAATAACTTCGCGCTGCTTGCTCGAAACGTGCTGAAATTCGGTGTGGTCGCGTGGCAGGCTACCCTTCATTAATCCCGAAATGCCCAAGTCTCTCTGACTTTCAGAAAAAAAGTTATTCAAAAATATCTCGTACTTTTTTGGGGAGATTTGGTGGTTTCACCATTTCCGAAGGTCGTAGAAGCTCAGGGATGGTCCCAATGGATCGGGCATAGCCACATTAGTGGAGATGGAACCAACTTCCAAGTCCCTATGACCTTCAGAAAAAAAGTTATTGAAGAATATCTTGATCTCCAATGGGTTTTCATTCCTAACCCTAACCCTAATTACAACCCAAAAATCAAACACTGATCACAACCCTAACCCTAACCCTTCCAAAGGTCGTAGGAGCTCGGGGGTGGTACCAATGGATCGGGCATAGCCACATTAGTGGAGATGGAACCAACTTCCAAGTCTCTATGACCTTCAGAAAGAAAGTTATTGAAGAATATCTTGATCTCCAATGGGCATTCATTCCTAACCCTAATCACAACCCTAACCCTAACCCTAACCACAACCCTAACCCTAACCCTAACCCTCATTGCAAGCCTAACCCTTATTCACCATAGGGTGAATAACTTCGCGCTGCTTGCTCGAAACTTGCTGAAATTCGGTGTGGTCGCGTGGCAGGCTACCCTTCATTAATCCCGAAATGCCCAAGTCTCTATGACTTTCAGAAAAAAAGTTATTCAAAAATATCTCGTACTTTTTTGGGGAGATTTGGTGGTTTCACCATTTCTGAAGGTCGTAGAAGCTCAGGGATGGTCCCAATGGATCGGGCATAGCCACATTAGTTGAGATGGAACCAACTTCCAAGTCCCTATGACCTTCAGAAGAAAAGTTATTGAAGAATATCTTGATCTCCAATGGGTTTTCATTCCTAACCCTAACCCTAATTACAACCCAAAAATCAAACACTAATCACAACCCTTACCCTTCCAAAGGTCGTAGGAGCTCGGGCGTGGTACCAATGGATCGGGCATAGCCACATTAGTGGAGATGGAACCAACTTCCAAGTCTCTATGACCTTCAGAAAGAAAGTTATTGAAGAATATCTTGATCTCCAATGGGCATTCATCCCTAACCCTAACCACAACCCTAACCCTAACCCTAACCACAACCCTCATTGCAAGCCTAACCCTTATTCACCATAGGGTGAATAACTTCGCGCTGCTTGCTCGAAACGTTCTGAAATTCGGTGTGGTCGCGTGGCACGCTACCCTTCATTAATCCCGAAATGCCCAAGTCTCTATGACTTTCAGAAAAAAAGTTATTCAAAAATATCTCGTATTTTTTGGGGGAGATTTGGTGGTTTCACCATTTCCGAAGGTCGTAGAAGCTCAGGGATGGTCCCAATGGATCGGGCATAGCCACATTAGTGGAGATGGAACCAACTTCCAAGTCCCTATGACCTTCCGAAAAAAAGTTATTGAAGAATATCTTGATCTCCAATGGGTTTTCATTCCTAACCCTAACCCTAATTACAACCCAAAAATCAAACACTAATCACAACCCTAACCCTAACCCTTCCAAAGGTCGTAGGAGCTCGGGGGTGGTACCAATGGATCAGGCATAGCCACATTAGTGGAGATGGAACCAACTTCCAAGTCTCTATGACCTTCAGAAAGAAAGTTATTGAAGAATATCTTGATCTCCAATGGGCATTCATCCCTAACCCTAATCACAACCCTAACCCTAACCCTAACCACAACCCAAACCCTAACCCTAACCCTCATTGCAAGCCTAACCCTTATTCACCATAGGGTGAATAACTTCGCGCTGCTTGCTCGAAATGTGCTGAAATTCGGTGTGGTTGCGTGGCAGTCTACCCTTCATTAATCCTGAAATGCCCAAGTCTCTATGACTTTCAGAAAAAAAGTTATTCAAAAATATCTTGTACTTTTTGGGGGAGATTTGGTGGTTTCACCATTTCCGAAGGTCGTAGAAGCTCAGGGATGGTCCCAATGGATCGGGCATAGCCACATTAGTGGAGATGGAACCAACTTCCAAGTCCCTATGACCTTCAGAAAAAAAGTTATTGAAGAATATCTTGATCTCCAATGGGTTTTCATTCCTAACCCTAACCCTAATTACAACCCAAAAATCAAACACTAATCACAACCCTAACCCTAACCCTTCCAAAGGTCGTAGGAGCTCGGGGGTGGTACCAATGGATCGGGCATAGCCACATTAGTGGAGATGGAACCAACTTCCAAGTCTCTATGACCTTCAGAAAGAAAGTTATTGAAGAATATCTTGATCTCCAATGGGCATTCATTCCTAACCCTAATCACAACCCTAACCCTAACCCTAACCCTAACCCTCATTGCAAGCCTAACCCTTATTCACCATAGGGTGAATAACTACGCGCTGCTTGCTCGAAATGTGCTGAAATTCGGTGTGGTCGCGTGGCACGCTGCCCTTCATTAATCCCGAAATGCCCAAGTCTCTATGACTTTCAGAAAAAAAGTTATTCAAAAATATCTCGTATTTTTTGGGGGAGATTTGGTGGTTTCACCATTTCCGAAGGTCGTAGAAGCTCAGGGATGGTCCCAATGGATCGGGCATAGCCACATTAGTTGAGATGGAACCAACTTCCAAGTCCCTATGACCTTCAGAAAAAAAGTTATTGAAGAATATCTTGATCTCCAATGGGTTTTCATTCCTAACCCTAACCCTAATTACAACCCAAAAATCAAACACTAATCACAACCCTAACCCTAACCCTTCCAAAGGCCGTAGGAGCTCGGGGGTGGTACCAATGGATCGGGCATAGCCACATTAGTGGAGATGGAACCAACTTCCAAGTCTCTATGACCTTCAGAAAGAAAGTTATTGAAGAATATCTTGATCTCCAATGGGCATTCATTCCTAACCCTAATCACAACCCTAACCCTAACCCTAACCCTCATTGCAAGCCTAACCCTTATTCACCATAGGGTGAATAACTACGCGCTGCTTGCTCGAAATGTGCTGAAATTCGGTGTGGTCGCGTGGCAGGCTACCCTTCATTAATCCCGAAATGCCCAAGTCTCTATGACTTTCAGAAAAAAAGTTATTCAAAAATATCTCGTATTTTTTGGGGGAGATTTGGTGGTTTCACCATTTCCGAAGGTCGTAGAAGCTCAGGGATGGTCCCAATGGATCGGGCATAGCCACATTAGTTGAGATGGAACCAACTTCCAAGTCCCTATGACCTTCAGAAAAAAAGTTATTGAAGAATATCTTGATCTCCAATGGGTTTTCATTCCTAACCCTAACCCTAATTACAACCCAAAAATCAAACACTAATCACAACCCTAACCCTAACCCTTCCAAAGGCCGTAGGAGCTCGGGGGTGGTACCAATGGATCGGGCATAGCCACATTAGTGGAGATGGAACCAACTTCCAAGTCTCTATGACCTTCAGAAAGAAAGTTATTGAAGAATATCTTGATCTCCAATGGGCATTCATTCCTAACCCTAATCACAACCCTAACCCTAACCCTAACCACAACCCTAACCCTAACCCTAACCCTCATTGCAAGCCTAACCCTTATTCACCATAGGGTGAATAACTTCGCGCTGCTTGCTCGAAACGTGCTGAAATTCGGTGTGGTCGCGTGGCAGGCTACCCTTCATTAATCCCGAAATGCCCAAGTGTCTATGACTTTCAGAAAAAAAGTTATTCAAAAATATCTCGTATTTTTTTGGGGAGATTTGGTGGTTTCACCATTTCCGAAGGTCGTAGAAGCTCAGGTACGGTCCCAATGGATCGGGCATAGCCACATTAGTGGAGATGGAACCAACTTCCAAGTCCCTATGACCTTCAGAAAAAAAGTTATTGAAGAATATCTTGATCTCCAATGGGTTTTCATTCCTAACCCTAACCCTAATTACAACCCAAAAATCAAACACTAATCACAACCCTAACCCTAACCCTTCCAAAGGTCGTAGGAGCTCGGGGGTGGTACCAATGGATCGGGCATAGCCACATTAGTGGAGATGGAACCAACTTCCAAGTCTCTATGACCTTCAGAAAGAAAGTTATTGAAGAATATCTTGATCTCCAATGGGCATTCATTCCTAACCCTAATCACAACCCTAACCCTAACCCTAACCCTAACCCTCATTGCAAGCCTAACCCTTATTCACCATAGGGTGAATAACTACGCGCTGCTTGCTCGAAATGTGCTGAAATTCGGTGTGGTCGCGTGGCAGGCTACCCTTCATTAATCCCGAAATGCCCAAGTCTCTATGACTTTCAGAAAAAAAGTTATTCAAAAATATCTCGTATTTTTTGGGGGAGATTTGGTGGTTTCACCATTTCCGAAGGTCGTAGAAGCTCAGGGATGGTCCCAATGGATCGGGCATAGCCACATTAGTTGAGATGGAACCAACTTCCAAGTCCCTATGACCTTCAGAAAAAAAGTTATTGAAGAATATCTTGATCTCCAATGGGTTTTCATTCCTAACCCTAACCCTAATTACAACCCAAAAATCAAACACTAATCACAACCCTAACCCTAACCCTTCCAAAGGCCGTAGGAGCTCGGGGGTGGTACCAATGGATCGGGCATAGCCACATTAGTGGAGATGGAACCAACTTCCAAGTCTCTATGACCTTCAGAAAGAAAGTTATTGAAGAATATCTTGATCTCCAATGGGCATTCATTCCTAACCCTAATCACAACCCTAACCCTAACCCTAACCACAACCCTAACCCTAACCCTAACCCTCATTGCAAGCCTAACCCTTATTCACCATAGGGTGAATAACTTCGCGCTGCTTGCTCGAAACGTGCTGAAATTCGGTGTGGTCGCGTGGCAGGCTACCCTTCATTAATCCCGAAATGCCCAAGTGTCTATGACTTTCAGAAAAAAAGTTATTCAAAAATATCTCGTACTTTTTTGGGGAGATTTGGTGGTTTCACCATTTCCGAAGGTCGTAGAAGCTCAGGTACGGTCCCAATGGATCGGGCATAGCCACATTAGTGGAGATGGAACCAACTTCCAAGTCCCTATGACCTTCAGAAAAAAAGTTATTGAAGAATATCTTGATCTCCAATGGGTTTTCATTCCTAACCCTAACCCTAATTACAACCCAAAAATCAAACACTAATCACAACCCTAACCCTAACCCTTCCAAAGGTCGTAGGAGCTCGGGGGTGGTACCAATGGATCGGGCATAGCCACATTAGTGGAGATGGAACCAACTTCCAAGTCTCTATGACCTTCAGAAAGAAAGTTATTGAAGAATATCTTGATCTCCAATGGGCATTCATTCCTAACCCTAATCACAACCCTAACCCTAACCCTAACCCTAACCCTCATTGCAAGCCTAACCCTTATTCACCATAGGGTGAATAACTACGCGCTGCTTGCTCGAAATGTGCTGAATTTCGGTGTGGTCGCGTGGCAGGCTACCCTTCATTAATCCCGAAATGCCCAAGTGTCTATGACTTTCAGAAAAAAAGTTATTCAAAAATATCTCGTATTTTTTGGGGGAGATTTGGTGGTTTCACCATTTCCGAAGGTCGTAGAAGCTCAGGGATGGTCCCAATGGATCGGGCATAGCCACATTAGTTGAGATGGAACCAACTTCCAAGTCCCTATGACCTTCAGAAAAAAAGTTATTGAAGAATATCTTGATCTCCAATGGGTTTTCATTCCTAACCCTAACCCTAATTACAACCCAAAAATCAAACACTAATCACAACCCTAACCCTAACACTTCCAAAGGCCGTAGGAGCTCGGGGGTGGTACCAATGGATCGGGCATAGCCACATTAGTGGAGATGGAACCAACTCCCAAGTCTCTATGACCTTCAGAAAGAAAGTTATTGAAGAATATCTTGATCTCCAATGGGCATTCATTCCTAACCCTAATCACAACCCTAACCCTAACCCTAACCACAACCCTAACCCTAACCCTAACCCTCATTGCAAGCCTAACCCTTATTCACCATAGGGTGAATAACTTCGCGCTGCTTGCTCGAAACGTGCTGAAATTCGGTGTGGTCGCGTGGCAGGCTACCCTTCATTAATCCCGAAATGCCCAAGTCTCTCTGACTTTCAGAAAAAAAGTTATTCAAAAATATCTCGTACTTTTTTGGGGAGATTTGGTGGTTTCACCATTTCCGAAGGTCGTAGAAGCTCAGGGATGGTCCCAATGGATCGGGCATAGCCACATTAGTGGAGATGGAACCAACTTCCAAGTCCCTATGACCTTCAGAAAAAAAGTTATTGAAGAATATCTTGATCTCCAATGGGTTTTCATTCCTAACCCTAACCCTAATCACAACCCAAAAATCAAACACTGATCACAACCCTAACCCTAACCCTTCCAAAGGTCGTAGGAGCTCGGGGGTGGTACCAATGGATCGGGCATAGCCACATTAGTGGAGATGGAACCAACTTCCAAGTCTCTATGACCTTCAGAAAGAAAGTTATTGAAGAATATCTTGATCTCCAATGGGCATTCATTCCTAACCCTAATCACAACCCTAACCCTAACCCTAACCACAACCCTAACCCTAACCCTAACCCTCATTGCAAGCCTAACCCTTATTCACCATAGGGTGAATAACTTCGCGCTGCTTGCTCGAAATGTGCTGAAATTCGGTGTGGTCACGTGGCAGGCTACCCTTCATTAATCCTGAAATGCCCAAGTCTCTATGACTTTCAGAAAAAAAGTTATTCAAAAATATCTTGTACTTTTTGGGGGAGATTTGGTGGTTTCACCATTTCCGAAGGTCATAGAAGCTCAGGGATGGTCCCAATGGATCGGGCATAGCCTCATTAGTGGAGATGGAACCAACTTCCAAGTCCCTATGACCTTCAGAAAAAAAGTTATTGAAGAATATCTTGATCTCCAATGGGTTTTCATTCCTAACCCTAACCCTAATTACAACCCAAAAATCAAACACTAATCACAACCCTAACCCTAACCCTTCCAAAGGTCGTAGGAGCTCGGGGGTGGTACCAATGGATCGGGCATAGCCACATTAGTGGAGATGGAACCAACTTCCAAGTCTCTATGACCTTCAGAAAGAAAGTTATTGAAGAATATCTTGATCTCCAATGGGCATTCATTCCTAACCCTAATCACAACCCTAACCCTAACCCTAACCACAACCCTAACCCTAACCCTAACCCTCATTGCAAGCCTAACCCTTATTCACCATAGGGTGAATAACTTCGCGCTGCTTGCTCGAAACGTGCTGAAATTCGGTGTGGTCGCGTGGCAGGCTACCCTTCATTAATCCCGAAATGCCCAAGTCTCTCTGACTTTCAGAAAAAAAGTTATTCAAAAATATCTCGTACTTTTTTGGGGAGATTTGGTGGTTTCACCATTTCCGAAGGTCGTAGAAGCTCAGGGATGGTCCCAATGGATCGGGCATAGCCACATTAGTGGAGATGGAACCAACTTCCAAGTCCCTATGACCTTCAGAAAAAAAGTTATTGAAGAATATCTTGATCTCCAATGGGTTTTCATTCCTAACCCTAACCCTAATCACAACCCAAAAATCAAACACTGATCACAACCCTAACCCTAACCCTTCCAAAGGTCGTAGGAGCTCGGGGGTGGTACCAATGGATCGGGCATAGCCACATTAGTGGAGATGGAACCAACTTCCAAGTCTCTATGACCTTCAGAAAGAAAGTTATTGAAGAATATCTTGATCTCCAATGGGCATTCATTCCTAACCCTAATCACAACCCTAACCCTAACCCTAACCACAACCCTAACCCTCATTGCAAGCCTAACCCTTATTCACCATAGGGTGAATAACTTCGCGCTGCTTGCTTGAAATGTGCTGAAATTCGGTGTGGTCACGTGGCAGGCTACCCTTCATTAATCCTGAAATGCCCAAGTCTCTATGACTTTCAGAAAAAAAGTTATTCAAAAATATCTTGTACTTTTTGGGGGAGATTTGGTGGTTTCACCATTTCCGAAGGTCATAGAAGCTCAGGGATGGTCCCAATGGATCGGGCATAGCCTCATTAGTGGAGATGGAACCAACTTCCAAGTCCCTATGACCTTCAGAAAAAAAGTTATTGAAGAATATCTTGATCTCCAATGGGTTTTCATTCCTAACCCTAACCCTAATTACAACCCAAAAATCAAACACTAATCACAACCCTAACCCTAACCCTTCCAAAGGTCGTAGGAGCTCGGGGGTGGTACCAATGGATCGGGCATAGCCACATTAGTGGAGATGGAACCAACTTCCAAGTCTCTATGACCTTCAGAAAGAAAGTTATTGAAGAATATCTTGATCTCCAATGGGCATTCATTCCTAACCCTAATCACAACCCTAACCCTAACCCTAACCACAACCCTAACCCTAACCCTAACCCTCATTGCAAGCCTAACCCTTATTCACCATAGGGTGAATAACTTCGCGCTGCTTGCTCGAAACGTGCTGAAATTCGGTGTGGTCGCGTGGCAGGCTACCCTTCATTAATCCCGAAATGCCCAAGTCTCTCTGACTTTCAGAAAAAAAGTTATTCAAAAATATCTCGTACTTTTTTGGGGAGATTTGGTGGTTTCACCATTTCCGAAGGTCATAGAAGCTCAGGGATGGTCCCAATGGATCGGGCATAGCCTCATTAGTGGAGATGGA
This sequence comes from Paralichthys olivaceus, assembly GCF_024713975.1. Taxonomy (NCBI): domain Eukaryota; kingdom Metazoa; phylum Chordata; class Actinopteri; order Pleuronectiformes; family Paralichthyidae; genus Paralichthys; species Paralichthys olivaceus. Next base: position 2,116,394 of record NC_091108.1, on the reverse strand, counting down.
ACCAACTTCCAAGTCCCTATGACCTTCACAAAAAAAGTTATTGAAGAATATCTTGATCTCCAATGGGTTTTCATTCCTAACCCTAACCCTAATTACAACCCAAAAATCAAACACTAATCACAACCCTAACCCAACCCTTCCAAAGGTCGTAGGAGCTCGGGGGTGGTACCAATGGATCGGGCATAGCCACATTAGTGGAGATGGAACCAACTTCCAAGTCTCTATGACCTTCAGAAAGAAAGTTATTGAAGAATATCTTGATCTCCAATGGGCATTCATTCCTAACCCTAATCACAACCCTAACCCTAACCCTAACCACAACCCTAACCCTAACCCTAACCCTAACCCTCATTGCAAGCCTAACCCTTATTCACCATAGGGTGAATAACTTCGCGCTGCTTGCTCGAAATGTGCTGAAATTCGGTGTGGTTGCGTGGCAGGCTACCCTTCATTAATCCCGAAATGCCCAAGTCTCTCTGACTTTCAGAAAAAAAGTTATTCAAAAATATCTCGTACTTTTTTGGGGAGATTTGGTGGTTTCACCATTTCCGAAGGTCGTAGAAGCTCAGGGATGGTCCCAATGGATCGGGCATAGCCACATTAGTGGAGATGGAACCAACTTCCAAGTCCCTATGACCTTCAGAAAAAAAGTTATTGAAGAATATCTTGATCTCCAATGGGTTTTCATTCCTAACCCTAACCCTAATCACAACCCAAAAATCAAACACTGATCACAACCCTAACCCTAACCCTTCCAAAGGTCGTAGGAGCTCGGGGGTGGTACCAATGGATCGGGCATAGCCACATTAGTGGAGATGGAACCAACTTCCAAGTCTCTATGACCTTCAGAAAGAAAGTTATTGAAGAATATCTTGATCTCCAATGGGCATTCATTCCTAACCCTAATCACAACCCTAACCCTAACCCTAACCCTAACCACAACCCTAACCCTAACCCTAACCCTCATTGCAAGCCTAACCCTTATTCACCATAGGGTGAATAACTTCGCGCTGCTTGCTCAAAATGTGCTGAAATTCGGTGTGGTCACGTGGCAGGCTACCCTTCATTAATCCTGAAATGCCCAAGTCTCTATGACTTTCAGAAAAAAAGTTATTCAAAAATATCTTGTACTTTTTGGGGGAGATTTGGTGGTTTCACCATTTCCGAAGGTCATAGAAGCTCAGGGATGGTCCCAATGGATCGGGCATAGCCTCATTAGTGGAGATGGAACCAACTTCCAAGTCCCTATGACCTTCAGAAAAAAAGTTATTGAAGAATATCTTGATCTCCAATGGGTTTTCATTCCTAACCCTAACCCTAATTACAACCCAAAAATCAAACACTAATCACAACCCTAACCCTAACCCTTCCAAAGGTCGTAGGAGCTCGGGGGTGGTACCAATGGATCGGGCATAGCCACATTAGTGGAGATGGAACCAACTTCCAAGTCTCTATGACCTTCAGAAAGAAAGTTATTGAAGAATATCTTGATCTCCAATGGGCATTCATTCCTAACCCTAATCACAACCCTAACCCTAACCCTAACCACAACCCTAACCCTAACCCTAACCCTCATTGCAAGCCTAACCCTTATTCACCATAGGGTGAATAACTTCGCGCTGCTTGCTCGAAACGTGCTGAAATTCGGTGTGGTCGCGTGGCAGGCTACCCTTCATTAATCCCGAAATGCCCAAGTCTCTCTGACTTTCAGAAAAAAAGTTATTCAAAAATATCTCGTACTTTTTTGGGGAGATTTGGTGGTTTCACCATTTCCGAAGGTCGTAGAAGCTCAGGGATGGTCCCAATGGATCGGGCATAGCCACATTAGTGGAGATGGAACCAACTTCCAAGTCCCTATGACCTTCAGAAAAAAAGTTATTGAAGAATATCTTGATCTCCAATGGGTTTTCATTCCTAACCCTAACCCTAATCACAACCCAAAAATCAAACACTGATCACAACCCTAACCCTAACCCTTCCAAAGGTCGTAGGAGCTCGGGGGTGGTACCAATGGATCGGGCATAGCCACATTAGTGGAGATGGAACCAACTTCCAAGTCTCTATGACCTTCAGAAAGAAAGTTATTGAAGAATATCTTGATCTCCAATGGGCATTCATTCCTAACCCTAATCACAACCCTAACCCTAACCCTAACCACAACCCTAACCCTCATTGCAAGCCTAACCCTTATTCACCATAGGGTGAATAACTTCGCGCTGCTTGCTCGAAATGTGCTGAAATTCGGTGTGGTCGCGTGGCAGGCTACCCTTCATTAATCCCGAAATGCCCAAGTCTCTCTGACTTTCAGAAAAAAAGTTATTCAAAAATATCTCGTACTTTTTTGGGGAGATTTGGTGGTTTCACCATTTCCGAAGGTCGTAGAAGCTCAGGGATGGTCCCAATGGATCGGGCATAGCCACATTAGTGGAGATGGAACCAACTTCCAAGTCCCTATGACCTTCAGAAAAAAAGTTATTGAAGAATATCTTGATCTCCAATGGGTTTTCATTCCTAACCCTAACCCTAATCACAACCCAAAAATCAAACACTGATCACAACCCTAACCCTAACCCTTCCAAAGGTCGTAGGAGCTCGGGGGTGGTACCAATGGATCGGGCATAGCCACATTAGTGGAGATGGAACCAACTTCCAAGTCTCTATGACCTTCAGAAAGAAAGTTATTGAAGAATATCTTGATCTCCAATGGGCATTCATTCCTAACCCTAATCACAACCCTAACCCTAACCCTAACCACAACCCTAACCCTAACCCTAACCCTCATTGCAAGCCTAACCCTTATTCACCATAGGGTGAATAACTTCGCGCTGCTTGCTCGAAACGTGCTGAAATTCGGTGTGGTCGCGTGGCAGGCTACCCTTCATTAATCCCGAAATGCCCAAGTCTCTCTGACTTTCAGAAAAAAAGTTATTCAAAAATATCTCGTACTTTTTTGGGGAGATTTGGTGGTTTCACCATTTCCGAAGGTCGTAGAAGCTCAGGGATGGTCCCAATGGATCGGGCATAGCCACATTAGTGGAGATGGAACCAACTTCCAAGTCCCTATGACCTTCAGAAAAAAAGTTATTGAAGAATATCTTGATCTCCAATGGGTTTTCATTCCTAACCCTAATCCTAATCACAACCCAAAAATCAAACACTGATCACAACCCTAACCCTAACCCTTCCAAAGGTCGTAGGAGCTCGGGGGTGGTACCAATGGATCGGGCATAGCCACATTAGTGGAGATGGAACCAACTTCCAAGTCTCTATGACCTTCAGAAAGAAAGTTATTGAAGAATATCTTGATCTCCAATGGGCATTCATTCCTAACCCTAATCACAACCCTAACCCTAACCCTAACCACAACCCTAACCCTAACCCTAACCCTCATTGCAAGCCTAACCCTTATTCACCATAGGGTGAATAACTTCGCGCTGCTTGCTCGAAATGTGCTGAAATTCGGTGTGGTCACGTGGCAGGCTACCCTTCATTAATCCTGAAATGCCCAAGTCTCTATGACTTTCAGAAAAAAAGTTATTCAAAAATATCTTGTACTTTTTGGGGGAGATTTGGTGGTTTCACCATTTCCGAAGGTCATAGAAGCTCAGGGATGGTCCCAATGGATCGGGCATAGCCTCATTAGTGGAGATGGAACCAACTTCCAAGTCCCTATGACCTTCACAAAAAAAGTTATTGAAGAATATCTTGATCTCCAATGGGTTTTCATTCCTAACCCTAACCCTAATTACAACCCAAAAATCAAACACTAATCACAACCCTAACCCAACCCTTCCAAAGGTCGTAGGAGCTCGGGGGTGGTACCAATGGATCGGGCATAGCCACATTAGTGGAGATGGAACCAACTTCCAAGTCTCTATGACCTTCAGAAAGAAAGTTATTGAAGAATATCTTGATCTCCAATGGGCATTCATTCCTAACCCTAATCACAACCCTAACCCTAACCCTAACCACAACCCTAACCCTAACCCTAACCCTAACCCTCATTGCAAGCCTAACCCTTATTCACCATAGGGTGAATAACTTCGCGCTGCTTGCTCGAAATGTGCTGAAATTCGGTGTGGTTGCGTGGCAGGCTACCCTTCATTAATCCCGAAATGCCCAAGTCTCTCTGACTTTCAGAAAAAAAGTTATTCAAAAATATCTCGTACTTTTTTGGGGAGATTTGGTGGTTTCACCATTTCCGAAGGTCGTAGAAGCTCAGGGATGGTCCCAATGGATCGGGCATAGCCACATTAGTGGAGATGGAACCAACTTCCAAGTCCCTATGACCTTCAGAAAAAAAGTTATTGAAGAATATCTTGATCTCCAATGGGTTTTCATTCCTAACCCTAACCCTAATCACAACCCAAAAATCAAACACTGATCACAACCCTAACCCTAACCCTTCCAAAGGTCGTAGGAGCTCGGGGGTGGTACCAATGGATCGGGCATAGCCACATTAGTGGAGATGGAACCAACTTCCAAGTCTCTATGACCTTCAGAAAGAAAGTTATTGAAGAATATCTTGATCTCCAATGGGCATTCATTCCTAACCCTAATCACAACCCTAACCCTAACCCTAACCACAACCCTAACCCTAACCCTAACCCTCATTGCAAGCCTAACCCTTATTCACCATAGGGTGAATAACTTCGCGCTGCTTGCTCAAAATGTGCTGAAATTCGGTGTGGTCACGTGGCAGGCTACCCTTCATTAATCCTGAAATGCCCAAGTCTCTATGACTTTCAGAAAAAAAGTTATTCAAAAATATCTTGTACTTTTTGGGGGAGATTTGGTGGTTTCACCATTTCCGAAGGTCATAGAAGCTCAGGGATGGTCCCAATGGATCGGGCATAGCCTCATTAGTGGAGATGGAACCAACTTCCAAGTCCCTATGACCTTCAGAAAAAAAGTTATTGAAGAATATCTTGATCTCCAATGGGTTTTCATTCCTAACCCTAACCCTAATTACAACCCAAAAATCAAACACTAATCACAACCCTAACCCTAACCCTTCCAAAGGTCGTAGGAGCTCGGGGGTGGTACCAATGGATCGGGCATAGCCACATTAGTGGAGATGGAACCAACTTCCAAGTCTCTATGACCTTCAGAAAGAAAGTTATTGAAGAATATCTTGATCTCCAATGGGCATTCATTCCTAACCCTAATCACAACCCTAACCCTAACCCTAACCACAACCCTAACCCTAACCCTAACCCTAACCCTCATTGCAAGCCTAACCCTTATTCACCATAGGGTGAATAACTTCGCGCTGCTTGCTCGAAATGTGCTGAAATTCGGTGTGGTCGCGTGGCAGGCTACCCTTCATTAATCCTGAAATGCCCAAGTCTCTATGACTTTCAGAAAAAAAGTTATTCAAAAATATCTTGTACTTTTTGGGGGAGATTTGGTGGTTTCACCATTTCCAAAGGTCGTAGAAGCTCAGGGATGGTCCCAATGGATCGGGCATAGCCACATTAGTGGAGATGGAACCAACTTCCAAGTCCCTATGACCTTCAGAAAAAAAGTTATTGAAGAATATCTTGATCTCCAATGGGTTTTCATTCCTAACCCTAACCCTAATTACAACCCAAAAATCAAACACTAATCACAACCCTAACCCTAACCCTTCCAAAGGTCGTAGGAGCTCGGGGGTGGTACCAATGGATCGGGCATAGCCACATTAGTGGAGATGGAACCAACTTCCAAGTCTCTATGACCTTCAGAAAGAAAGTTATTGAAGAATATCTTGATCTCCAATGGGCATTCATTCCTAACCCTAATCACAACCCTAACCCTAACCCTAACCACAACCCTAACCCTAACCCTAACCCTCATTGCAAGCCTAACCCTTATTCACCATAGGGTGAATAACTTCGCGCTGCTTGCTCGAAACGTTCTGAAATTCGGTGTGGTCGCGTGGCACACTACCCTTCATTAATCCCGAAATGCCCAAGTCTCTATGACTTTCAGAAAAAAAGTTATTCAAAAATATCTCGTATTTTTTGGGGGAGATTTGGTGGTTTCACCATTTCCAAAGGTCGTAGAAGCTCAGGGATGGTCCCAATGGATTGGGCATAGCCACATTAGTGGAGATGGAACCAACTTCCAAGTCCCTATGACCTTCAGAAAAAAAGTTATTGAAGAATATCTTGATCTCCAATGGGTTTTCATTCCTAACCCTAACCCTAATTACAACCCAAAAATCAAACACTAATCACAACCCTAACCCTAACCCTTCCAAAGGTCGTAGGAGCTCGGGGGTGGTACCAATGGATCGGGCATAGCCACATTAGTGGAGATGGAACCAACTTCCAAGTCTCTATGACCTTCAGAAAGAAAGTTATTGAAGAATATCTTGATCTCCAATGGGCATTCATTCCTAACCCTAATCACAACCCTAACCCTAACCCTAACCACAACCCTAACCCTAACCCTAACCCTCATTGCAAGCCTAACCCTTATTCACCATAGGGTGAATAACTTCGCGCTGCTTGCTCGAAACGTTCTGAAATTCGGTGTGGTCGCGTGGCACACTACCCTTCATTAATCCCGAAATGCCCAAGTCTCTATGACTTTCAGAAAAAAAGTTATTCAAAAATATCTCGTATTTTTTGGGGGAGATTTGGTGGTTTCACCATTTCCAAAGGTCGTAGAAGCTCAGGGATGGTCCCAATGGATTGGGCATAGCCACATTAGTGGAGATGGAACCAACTTCCAAGTCCCTATGACCTTCAGAAAAAAAGTTATTGAAGAATATCTTGATCTCCAATGGGTTTTCATTCCTAACCCTAACCCTAATTACAACCCAAAAATCAAACACTAATCACAACCCTAACCCTAACCCTTCCAAAGGTCGTAGGAGCTCGGGGGTGGTACCAATGGATCAGGCATAGCCACATTAGTGGAGATGGAACCAACTTCCAAGTCTCTATGACCTTCAGAAAGAAAGTTATTGAAGAATATCTTGATCTCCAATGGGCATTCATTCCTAACCCTAATCACAACCCTAACCCTAACCCTAACCACAACCCTAACCCTAACCCTAACCCTCATTGCAAGCCTAACCCTTATTCACCATAGGGTGAATAACTTTGCGCTGCTTGCTTGAAATGTGCTGAAATTCGGTGTGGTCGCGTGGCAGGCTACCCTTCATTAATCCTGAAATGCCCAAGTCTCTATGACTTTCAGAAAAAAAGTTATTCAAAAATATCTTGTACTTTTTGGGGGAGATTTGGTGGTTTCACCATTTCCGAAGGTCGTAGAAGCTCAGGGATGGTCCCAATGGATCGGGCATAGCCACATTAGTGGAGATGGAACCAACTTCCAAGTCCCTATGACCTTCAGAAAAAAAGTTATTGAAGAATATCTTGATCTCCAATGGGTTTTCATTCCTAACCCTAACCCTAATTACAACCCAAAAATCAAACACTAATCACAACCCTAACCCTAACCCTTCCAAAGGTCGTAGGAGCTCGGGGGTGGTACCAATGGATCGGGCATAGCCACATTAGTGGAGATGGAACCAACTTCCAAGTCTCTATGACCTTCAGAAAGAAAGTTATTGAAGAATATCTTGATCTCCAATGGGCATTCATTCCTAACCCTAATCACAACCCTAACCCTAACCCTAACCACAACCCTAACCCTAACCCTAACCCTCATTGCAAGCCTAACCCTTATTCACCATAGGGTGAATAACTTCGCGCTGCTTGCTCGAAATGTGCTGAAATTCGGTGTGGTCGCGTGGCAGGCTACCCTTCATTAATCCTGAAATGCCCAAGTCTCTATGACTTTCAGAAAAAAAGTTATTCAAAAATATCTTGTACTTTTTGGGGGAGATTTGGTGGTTTCACCATTTCCGAAGGTCGTAGAAGCTCAGGGATGGTCCCAATGGATCGGGCATAGCCACATTAGTGGAGATGGAACCAACTTCCAAGTCCCTATGACCTTCAGAAAAAAAGTTATTGAAGAATATCTTGATCTCCAATGGGTTTTCATTCCTAACCCTAACCCTAATTACAACCCAAAAATCAAACACTAATCACAACCCTAACCCTAACCCTTCCAAAGGTCGTAGGAGCTCGGGGGTGGTACCAATGGATCGGGCATAGCCACATTAGTGGAGATGGAACCAACTTCCGAGTCTCTATGACCTTCAGAAAGAAAGTTATTGAAGAATATCTTGATCTCCAATGGGCATTCATTCCTAACCCTAATCACAACCCTAACCCTAACCCTAACCACAACCCTAACCCTAACCCTAACCCTCATTGCAAGCCTAACCCTTATTCACCATAGGGTGAATAACTTCGCGCTGCTTGCTCGAAATGTGCTGAAATTCGGTGTGGTCGCGTGGCAGGCTACCCTTCATTAATCCTGAAATGCCCAAGTCTCTATGACTTTCAGAAAAAAAGTTATTCAAAAATATCTTGTACTTTTTGGGGGAGATTTGGTGGTTTCACCATTTCCGAAGGTCGTAGAAGCTCAGGGATGGTCCCAATGGATCGGGCATAGCCACATTAGTGGAGATGGAACCAACTTCCAAGTCCCTATGACCTTCAGAAAAAAAGTTATTGAAGAATATCTTGATCTCCAATGGGTTTTCATTCCTAACCCTAACCCTAATTACAACCCAAAAATCAAACACTAATCACAACCCTAACCCTAACCCTTCCAAAGGTCGTAGGAGCTCGGGGGTGGTACCAATGGATCGGGCATAGCCACATTAGTGGAGATGGAACCAACTTCCAAGTCTCTATGACCTTCAGAAAGAAAGTTATTGAAGAATATCTTGATCTCCAATGGGCATTCATTCCTAACCCTAATCACAACCCTAACCCTAACCCTAACCACAACCCTAACCCTAACCCTAACCCTCATTGCAAGCCTAACCCTTATTCACCATAGGGTGAATATCTTTGCGCTGCTTGCTCAAAATGTGCTGAAATTCGGTGTGGTCGCGTGGCAGGCTACCCTTCATTAATCCTGAAATGCCCAAGTCTCTATGACTTTCAGAAAAAAAGTTATTCAAAAATATCTTGTACTTTTTGGGGGAGATTTGGTGGTTTCACCATTTCCGAAGGTCGTAGAAGCTCAGGGATGGTCCCAATGGATCGGGCATAGCCACATTAGTGGAGATGGAACCAACTTCCAAGTCCCTATGACCTTCAGAAAAAAAGTTATTGAAGAATATCTTGATCTCCAATGGGTTTTCATTCCTAACCCTAACCCTAATTACAACCCAAAAATCAAACACTAATCACAACCCTAACCCTAACCCTTCCAAAGGTCGTAGGAGCTCGGGGGTGGTACCAATGGATCGGGCATAGCCACATTAGTGGAGATGGAACCAACTTCCAAGTCTCTATGACCTTCAGAAAGAAAGTTATTGAAGAATATCTTGATCTCCAATGGGCATTCATTCCTAACCCTAACCACAACCCTAACCCTAACCCTAACCACAACCCTAACCCTAACCCTAACCCTCATTGCAAGCCTAACCCTTATTCACCATAGGGTGAATAACTTCGCGCTGCTTGCTCGAAACGTTCTGAAATTCGGTGTGGTCGCGTGGCACACTAACCTTCATTAATCCCGAAATGCCCAAGTCTCTATGACTTTCAGAAAAAAAGTTATTCAAAAATATCTCGTATTTTTTGGGGGAGATTTGGTGGTTTCACCATTTCCGAAGGTCGTAGAAGCTCAGGGATGGTCCCAATGGATTGGGCATAGCCACATTAGTTGAGATGGAACCAACTTCCAAGTCTCTATGACCTTCAGAAAAAAAGTTATTGAAGAATATCTTGATCTCCAATGGGTTTTCATTCCTAACCCTAACCCTAATTACAACCCAAAAATCAAACACTAATCACAACCCTAACCCTAACCCTTCCAAAGGTCGTAGGAGCTCGGGGGTGGTACCAATGGATCGGGCATAGCCACATTAGTGGAGATGGAACCAACTTCCAAGTCTCTATGACCTTCAGAAAGAAAGTTATTGAAGAATATCTTGATCTCCAATGGGCATTCATTCCTAACCCTAATCACAACCCTAACCCTAACCCTAACCACAACCCTAACCCTAACCCTAACCCTCATTGCAAGCCTAACCCTTATTCACCATAGGGTGAATAACTTCGCGCTGCTTGCTCGAAATGTGCTGAAATTCGGTGTGGTCGCGTGGCAGGCTACCCTTCATTAATCCTGAAATGCCCAAGTCTCTATGACTTTCAGAAAAAATGTTATTCAAAAATATCTTGTACTTTTTGGGGGAGATTTGGTGGTTTCACCATTTCCGAAGGTCGTAGAAGCTCAGGGATGGTCCCAATGGATCGGGCATAGCCACATTAGTGGAGATGGAACCAACTTCCAAGTCCCTATGACCTTCAGAAAAAAAGTTATTGAAGAATACCTTGATCTCCAATGGGTTTTCATTCCTAACCCTAACCCTAATTACCACCCAAAAATCAAACACTAATCACAACCCTAACCCTAACCCTTCCAAAGGTCGTAGGAGCTCGGGGGTGGTACCAATGGATCGGGCATAGCCACATTAGTGGAGATGGAACCAACTTCCAAGTCTCTATGACCTTCAGAAAGAAAGTTATTGAAGAATATCTTGATCTCCAATGGGCATTCATTCCTAACCCTAATCACAACCCTAACCCTAACCCTAACCACAACCCTAACCCTAACCCTAACCCTAACCCTCATTGCAAGCCTAACCCTTATTCACCATAGGGTGAATAACTTCGCGCTGCTTGCTCGAAATGTGCTGAAATTCGGTGTGGTCGCGTGGCAGGCTACCCTTCATTAATCCTGAAATGCCCAAGTCTCTATGACTTTCAGAAAAAAAGTTATTCAAAAATATCTTGTACTTTTTGGGGGAGATTTGGTGGTTTCACCATTTCCGAAGGTCGTAGAAGCTCAGGGATGGTCCCAATGGATCGGGCATAGCCACATTAGTGGAGATGGAACCAACTTCCAAGTCCCTATGACCTTCAGAAAAAAAGTTATTGAAGAATATCTTGATCTCCAATGGGTTTTCATTCCTAACCCTAACCCTAATTACAACCCAAAAATCAAACACTAATCACAACCCTAACCCTAACCCTTCCAAAGGTCGTAGGAGCTCGGGGGTGGTACCAATGGATCGGGCATAGCCACATTAGTGGAGATGGAACCAACTTCCAAGTCCCTATGACCTTCAGAAAAAAAGTTATTGAAGAATATCTTGATCTCCAATGGGTTTTCATTCCTAACCCTAACCCTAATTACAACCCAAAAATCAAACACTAATCACAACCCTAACCCTAACCCTTCCAAAGGTCGTAGGAGCTCGGGGGTGGTACCAATGGATCGGGCATAGCCACATTAGTGGAGATGGAACCAACTTCCAAGTCTCTATGACCTTCAGAAAGAAAGTTATTGAAGAATATCTTGATCTCCAATGGGCATTCATTCCTAACCCTAATCAAAACCCTAACCCTAACCCTAACCACAACCCTAACCCTAACCCTCATTGCAAGCCTAACCCTTATTCACCATAGGGTGAATAACTTCGCGCTGCTTGCTCGAAACGTTCTGAAATTCGGTGTGGTCGCGTGGCACGCTACCCTTCATTAATCCCGAAATGCCCAAGTCTCTATGACTTTCAGAAAAAAAGTTATTCAAAAATATCTCGTATTTTTTGGGGGAGATTTGGTGGTTTCACCATTTCCGAAGGTCGTAGAAGCTCAGGGATGGTCCCAATGGATTGGGCATAGCCACATTAGTTGAGATGGAACCAACTTCCAAGTCTCTATGACCTTCAGAAAAAAAGTTATTGAAGAATATCTTGATCTCCAATGGGTTTTCATTCCTAACCCTAACCCTAATTACAACCCAAAAATCAAACACTAATCACAACCCTAACCCTAACCCTTCCAAAGGTCGTAGGAGCTCGGGGGTGGTACCAATGGATCGGGCATAGCCACATTAGTGGAGATGGAACCAACTTCCAAGTCTCTATGACCTTCAGAAAGAAAGTTATTGAAGAATATCTTGATCTCCAATGGGCATTCATTCCTAACCCTAATCACAACCCTAACCCTAACCCTAACCACAACCCTAACCCTAACCCTAACCCTCATTGCAAGCCTAACCCTTATTCACCATAGGGTGAATAACTTCGCGCTGCTTGCTCGAAATGTGCTGAAATTCGGTGTGGTCGCGTGGCAGGCTACCCTTCATTAATCCTGAAATGCCCAAGTCTCTATGACTTTCAGAAAAAATGTTATTCAAAAATATCTTGTACTTTTTGGGGGAGATTTGGTGGTTTCACCATTTCCGAAGGTCGTAGAAGCTCAGGGATGGTCCCAATGGATCGGGCATAGCCACATTAGTGGAGATGGAACCAACTTCCAAGTCCCTATGACCTTCAGAAAAAAAGTTATTGAAGAATACCTTGATCTCCAATGGGTTTTCATTCCTAACCCTAACCCTAATTACCACCCAAAAATCAAACACTAATCACAACCCTAACCCTAACCCTTCCAAAGGTCGTAGGAGCTCGGGGGTGGTACCAATGGATCGGGCATAGCCACATTAGTGGAGATGGAACCAACTTCCAAGTCTCTATGACCTTCAGAAAGAAAGTTATTGAAGAATATCTTGATCTCCAATGGGCATTCATTCCTAACCCTAATCACAACCCTAACCCTAACCCTAACCACAACCCTAACCCTAACCCTAACCCTAACCCTCATTGCAAGCCTAACCCTTATTCACCATAGGGTGAATAACTTCGCGCTGCTTGCTCGAAATGTGCTGAAATTCGGTGTGGTCGCGTGGCAGGCTACCCTTCATTAATCCTGAAATGCCCAAGTCTCTATGACTTTCAGAAAAAAAGTTATTCAAAAATATCTTGTACTTTTTGGGGGAGATTTGGTGGTTTCACCATTTCCGAAGGTCGTAGAAGCTCAGGGATGGTCCCAATGGATCGGGCATAGCCACATTAGTGGAGATGGAACCAACTTCCAAGTCCCTATGACCTTCAGAAAAAAAGTTATTGAAGAATATCTTGATCTCCAATGGGTTTTCATTCCTAACCCTAACCCTAATTACAACCCAAAAATCAAACACTAATCACAACCCTAACCCTAACCCTTCCAAAGGTCGTAGGAGCTCGGGGGTGGTACCAATGGATCGGGCATAGCCACATTAGTGGAGATGGAACCAACTTCCAAGTCCCTATGACCTTCAGAAAAAAAGTTATTGAAGAATATCTTGATCTCCAATGGGTTTTCATTCCTAACCCTAACCCTAATTACAACCCAAAAATCAAACACTAATCACAACCCTAACCCTAACCCTTCCAAAGGTCGTAGGAGCTCGGGGGTGGTACCAATGGATCGGGCATAGCCACATTAGTGGAGATGGAACCAACTTCCAAGTCTCTATGACCTTCAGAAAGAAAGTTATTGAAGAATATCTTGATCTCCAATGGGCATTCATTCCTAACCCTAATCAAAACCCTAACCCTAACCCTAACCACAACCCTAACCCTAACCCTCATTGCAAGCCTAACCCTTATTCACCATAGGGTGAATAACTTCGCGCTGCTTGCTCGAAACGTTCTGAAATTCGGTGTGGTCGCGTGGCACGCTACCCTTCATTAATCCCGAAATGCCCAAGTCTCTATGACTTTCAGAAAAAAAGTTATTCAAAAATATCTCGTATTTTTTGGGGGAGATTTGGTGGTTTCACCATTTCCGAAGGTCGTAGAAGCTCAGGGATGGTCCCAATGGATTGGGCATAGCCACATTAGTTGAGATGGAACCAACTTCCAAGTCCCTATGACCTTCAGAAAAAAAGTTATTGAAGAATATCTTGATCTCCAATGGGTTTTCATTCCTAACCCTAACCCTAATTACAACCCAAAAATCAAACACTAATCACAACCCTAACCCTAACCCTTCCAAAGGTCGTAGGAGCTCGGGGGTGGTACCAATGGATCGGGCATAGCCACATTAGTGGAGATGGAACCAACTTCCAAGTCTCTATGACCTTCAGAAAGAAAGTTATTGAAGAATATCTTGATCTCCAATGGGCATTCATTCCTAACCCTAATCACAACCCTAACCCTAACCCTAACCACAACCCTAACCCTAACCCTAACCCTCATTGCAAGCCTAACCCTTATTCACCATAGGGTGAATAACTTCGCGCTGCTTGCTCGAAATGTGCTGAAATTCAGTGTGGTCGCGTGGCAGGCTACCCTTCATTAATCCTGAAATGCCCAAGTCTCTATGACTTTCAGAAAAAAAGTTATTCAAAAATATCTTGTACTTTTTGGGGGAGATTTGGTGGTTTCACCATTTCCGAAGGTCGTAGAAGCTCAGGGATGGTCCCAATGGATCGGGCATAGCCACATTAGTGGAGATGGAACCAACTTCCAAGTCCCTATGACCTTCAGAAAAAAAGTTATTGAAGAATACCTTGATCTCCAATGGGTTTTCATTCCTAACCCTAACCCTAATTACCACCCAAAAATCAAACACTAATCACAACCCTAACCCTAACCCTTCCAAAGGTCGTAGGAGCTCGGGGGTGGTACCAATGGATCGGGCATAGCCACATTAGTGGAGATGGAACCAACTTCCAAGTCTCTATGACCTTCAGAAAGAAAGTTATTGAAGAATATCTTGATCTCCAATGGGCATTCATTCCTAACCCTAATCACAACCCTAACCCTAACCCTAACCACAACCCTAACCCTAACCCTAACCCTAACCCTCATTGCAAGCCTAACCCTTATTCACCATAGGGTGAATAACTTCGCGCTGCTTGCTCGAAATGTGCTGAAATTCGGTGTGGTCGCGTGGCAGGCTACCCTTCATTAATCCTGAAATGCCCAAGTCTCTATGACTTTCAGAAAAAAAGTTATTCAAAAATATCTTGTACTTTTTGGGGGAGATTTGGTGGTTTCACCATTTCCGAAGGTCGTAGAAGCTCAGGGATGGTCCCAATGGATCGGGCATAGCCACATTAGTGGAGATGGAACCAACTTCCAAGTCCCTATGACCTTCAGAAAAAAAGTTATTGAAGAATATCTTGATCTCCAATGGGTTTTCATTCCTAACCCTAACCCTAATTACAACCCAAAAATCAAACACTAATCACAACCCTAACCCTTCCAAAGGTCGTAGGAGCTCGGGGGTGGTACCAATGGATCGGGCATAGCCACATTAGTGGAGATGGAACCAACTTCCAAGTCTCTATGACCTTCAGAAAGAAAGTTATTGAAGAATATCTTGATCTCCAATGGGCATTCATTCCTAACCCTAATCACAACCCTAACCCTAACCCTAACCCTAACCACAACCCTAACCCTCATTGCAAGCCTAACCCTTATTCACCATAGGGTGAATATCTTTGCGCTGCTTGCTCAAAATGTGCTGAAATTCGGTGTGGTCGCGTGGCAGGCTACCCTTCATTAATCCTGAAATGCCCAAGTCTCTATGACTTTCAGAAAAAAAGTTATTCAAAACTATCTTGTACTTTTTGGGGGAGATTTGGTGGTTTCACCATTTCCGAAGGTCGTAGAAGCTCAGGGATGGTCCCAATGGATCGGGCATAGCCACATTAGTGGAGATGGAACCAACTTCCAAGTCCCTATGACCTTCAGAAAAAAAGTTATTGAAGAATATCTTGATCTCCAATGGGTTTTCATTCCTAACCCTAACCCTAATTACAACCCAAAAATCAAACACTAATCACAACCCTAACCCTAACCCTTCCAAAGGTCGTAGGAGCTCGGGGGTGGTACCAATGGATCGGGCATAGCCACATTAGTGGAGATGGAACCAACTTCCAAGTCTCTATGACCTTCAGAAAGAAAGTTATTGAAGAATATCTTGATCTCCAATGGGCATTCATTCCTAACCCTAACCACAACCCTAACCCTAACCCTAACCACAACCCTAACCCTAACCCTAACCCTCATTGCAAGCCTAACCCTTATTCACCATAGGGTGAATAACTTCGCGCTGCTTGCTCGAAACGTTCTGAAATTCGGTGTGGTCGCGTGGCACACTAACCTTCATTAATCCCGAAATGCCCAAGTCTCTATGACTTTCAGAAAAAAAGTTATTCAAAAATATCTCGTATTTTTTGGGGGAGATTTGGTGGTTTCACCATTTCCGAAGGTCGTAGAAGCTCAGGGATGGTCCCAATGGATTGGGCATAGCCACATTAGTTGAGATGGAACCAACTTCCAAGTCCCTATGACCTTCAGAAAAAAAGTTATTGAAGAATATCTTGATCTCCAATGGGTTTTCATTCCTAACCCTAACCCTAATTACAACCCAAAAATCAAACACTAATCACAACCCTAACCCTAACCCTTCCAAAGGTCGTAGGAGCTCGGGGGTGGTACCAATGGATCGGGCATAGCCACATTAGTGGAGATGGAACCAACTTCCAAGTCTCTATGACCTTCAGAAAGAAAGTTATTGAAGAATATCTTGATCTCCAATGGGCATTCATTCCTAACCCTAATCACAACCCTAACCCTAACCCTAACCACAACCCTAACCCTAACCCTAACCCTCATTGCAAGCCTAACCCTTATTCACCATAGGGTGAATAACTTCGCGCTGCTTGCTCGAAATGTGCTGAAATTCGGTGTGGTCGCGTGGCAGGCTACCCTTCATTAATCCTGAAATGCCCAAGTCTCTATGACTTTCAGAAAAAAAGTTATTCAAAAATATCTTGTACTTTTTGGGGGAGATTTGGTGGTTTCACCATTTCCGAAGGTCGTAGAAGCTCAGGGATGGTCCCAATGGATCGGGCATAGCCACATTAGTGGAGATGGAACCAACTTCCAAGTCCCTATGACCTTCAGAAAAAAAGTTATTGAAGAATACCTTGATCTCCAATGGGTTTTCATTCCTAACCCTAACCCTAATTACCACCCAAAAATCAAACACTAATCACAACCCTAACCCTAACCCTTCCAAAGGTCGTAGGAGCTCGGGGGTGGTACCAATGGATCGGGCATAGCCACATTAGTGGAGATGGAACCAACTTCCAAGTCTCTATGACCTTCAGAAAGAAAGTTATTGAAGAATATCTTGATCTCCAATGGGCATTCATTCCTAACCCTAATCACAACCCTAACCCTAACCCTAACCACAACCCTAACCCTAACCCTAACCCTAACCCTCATTGCAAGCCTAACCCTTATTCACCATAGGGTGAATAACTTCGCGCTGCTTGCTCGAAATGTGCTGAAATTCGGTGTGGTCGCGTGGCAGGCTACCCTTCATTAATCCTGAAATGCCCAAGTCTCTATGACTTTCAGAAAAAAAGTTATTCAAAAATATCTTGTACTTTTTGGGGGAGATTTGGTGGTTTCACCATTTCTGAAGGTCGTAGAAGCTCAGGGATGGTCCCAATGGATCGGGCATAGCCACATTAGTGGAGATGGAACCAACTTCCAAGTCCCTATGACCTTCAGAAAAAAAGTTATTGAAGAATATCTTGATCTCCAATGGGTTTTCATTCCTAACCCTAACCCTAATTACAACCCAAAAATCAAACACTAATCACAACCCTAACCCTAACCCTTCCAAAGGTCGTAGGAGCTCGGGGGTGGTACCAATGGATCGGGCATAGCCACATTAGTGGAGATGGAACCAACTTCCAAGTCCCTATGACCTTCAGAAAAAAAGTTATTGAAGAATATCTTGATCTCCAATGGGTTTTCATTCCTAACCCTAACCCTAATTACAACCCAAAAATCAAACACTAATCACAACCCTAACCCTAACCCTTCCAAAGGTCGTAGGAGCTCGGGGGTGGTACCAATGGATCGGGCATAGCCACATTAGTGGAGATGGAACCAACTTCCAAGTCTCTATGACCTTCAGAAAGAAAGTTATTGAAGAATATCTTGATCTCCAATGGGCATTCATTCCTAACCCTAATCAAAACCCTAACCCTAACCCTAACCACAACCCTAACCCTAACCCTCATTGCAAGCCTAACCCTTATTCACCATAGGGTGAATAACTTCGCGCTGCTTGCTCGAAACGTTCTGAAATTCGGTGTGGTCGCGTGGCACGCTACCCTTCATTAATCCCGAAATGCCCAAGTCTCTATGACTTTCAGAAAAAAAGTTATTCAAAAATATCTCGTATTTTTTGGGGGAGATTTGGTGGTTTCACCATTTCCGAAGGTCGTAGAAGCTCAGGGATGGTCCCAATGGATCGGGCATAGCCACATTAGTGGAGATGGAACCAACTTCCAAGTCCCTATGACCTTCAGAAAAAAAGTTATTGAAGAATACCTTGATCTCCAATGGGTTTTCATTCCTAACCCTAACCCTAATTACCACCCAAAAATCAAACACTAATCACAACCCTAACCCTAACCCTTCCAAAGGTCGTAGGAGCTCGGGGGTGGTACCAATGGATCGGGCATAGCCACATTAGTGGAGATGGAACCAACTTCCAAGTCTCTATGACCTTCAGAAAGAAAGTTATTGAAGAATATCTTGATCTCCAATGGGCATTCATTCCTAACCCTAATCACAACCCTAACCCTAACCCTAACCACAACCCTAACCCTAACCCTAACCCTAACCCTCATTGCAAGCCTAACCCTTATTCACCATAGGGTGAATAACTTCGCGCTGCTTGCTCGAAATGTGCTGAAATTCGGTGTGGTCGCGTGGCAGGCTACCCTTCATTAATCCTGAAATGCCCAAGTCTCTATGACTTTCAGAAAAAAAGTTATTCAAAAATATCTTGTACTTTTTGGGGGAGATTTGGTGGTTTCACCATTTCTGAAGGTCGTAGAAGCTCAGGGATGGTCCCAATGGATCGGGCATAGCCACATTAGTGGAGATGGAACCAACTTCCAAGTCCCTATGACCTTCAGAAAAAAAGTTATTGAAGAATATCTTGATCTCCAATGGGTTTTCATTCCTAACCCTAACCCTAATTACAACCCAAAAATCAAACACTAATCACAACCCTAACCCTAACCCTTCCAAAGGTCGTAGGAGCTCGGGGGTGGTACCAATGGATCGGGCATAGCCACATTAGTGGAGATGGAACCAACTTCCAAGTCCCTATGACCTTCAGAAAAAAAGTTATTGAAGAATATCTTGATCTCCAATGGGTTTTCATTCCTAACCCTAACCCTAATTACAACCCAAAAATCAAACACTAATCACAACCCTAACCCTAACCCTTCCAAAGGTCGTAGGAGCTCGGGGGTGGTACCAATGGATCGGGCATAGCCACATTAGTGGAGATGGAACCAACTTCCAAGTCTCTATGACCTTCAGAAAGAAAGTTATTGAAGAATATCTTGATCTCCAATGGGCATTCATTCCTAACCCTAATCAAAACCCTAACCCTAACCCTAACCACAACCCTAACCCTAACCCTAACCCTAACCCTCATTGCAAGCCTAACCCTTATTCACCATAGGGTGAATAACTTCGCGCTGCTTGCTCGAAATGTGCTGAAATTCGGTGTGGTCGCGTGGCAGGCTACCCTTCATTAATCCTGAAATGCCCAAGTCTCTATGACTTTCAGAAAAAAAGTTATTCAAAAATATCTTGTACTTTTTGGGGGAGATTTGGTGGTTTCACCATTTCTGAAGGTCGTAGAAGCTCAGGGATGGTCCCAATGGATCGGGCATAGCCACATTAGTGGAGATGGAACCAACTTCCAAGTCCCTATGACCTTCAGAAAAAAAGTTATTGAAGAATATCTTGATCTCCAATGGGTTTTCATTCCTAACCCTAACCCTAATTACAACCCAAAAATCAAACACTAATCACAACCCTAACCCTAACCCTTCCAAAGGTCGTAGGAGCTCGGGGGTGGTACCAATGGATCGGGCATAGCCACATTAGTGGAGATGGAACCAACTTCCAAGTCCCTATGACCTTCAGAAAAAAAGTTATTGAAGAATATCTTGATCTCCAATGGGTTTTCATTCCTAACCCTAACCCTAATTACAACCCAAAAATCAAACACTAATCACAACCCTAACCCTAACCCTTCCAAAGGTCGTAGGAGCTCGGGGGTGGTACCAATGGATCGGGCATAGCCACATTAGTGGAGATGGAACCAACTTCCAAGTCTCTATGACCTTCAGAAAGAAAGTTATTGAAGAATATCTTGATCTCCAATGGGCATTCATTCCTAACCCTAATCAAAACCCTAACCCTAACCCTAACCACAACCCTAACCCTAACCCTCATTGCAAGCCTAACCCTTATTCACCATAGGGTGAATAACTTCGCGCTGCTTGCTCGAAACGTTCTGAAATTCGGTGTGGTCGCGTGGCACGCTACCCTTCATTAATCCCGAAATGCCCAAGTCTCTATGACTTTCAGAAAAAAAGTTATTCAAAAATATCTCGTATTTTTTGGGGGAGATTTGGTGGTTTCACCATTTCCGAAGGTCGTAGAAGCTCAGGGATGGTCCCAATGGATTGGGCATAGCCACATTAGTTGAGATGGAACCAACTTCCAAGTCCCTATGACCTTCAGAAAAAAAGTTATTGAAGAATATCTTGATCTCCAATGGGTTTTCATTCCTAACCCTAACCCTAATTACAACCCAAAAATCAAACACTAATCACAACCCTAACCCTAACCCTTCCAAAGGTCGTAGGAGCTCGGGGGTGGTACCAATGGATCGGGCATAGCCACATTAGTGGAGATGGAACCAACTTCCAAGTCTCTATGACCTTCAGAAAGAAAGTTATTGAAGAATATCTTGATCTCCAATGGGCATTCATTCCTAACCCTAATCACAACCCTAACCCTAACCCTAACCACAACCCTAACCCTAACCCTAACCCTAACCCTCATTGCAAGCCTAACCCTTATTCACCATAGGGTGAATAACTTCGCGCTGCTTGCTCGAAATGTGCTGAAATTCGGTGTGGTCGCGTGGCAGGCTACCCTTCATTAATCCTGAAATGCCCAAGTCTCTATGACTTTCAGAAAAAAAGTTATTCAAAAATATCTTGTACTTTTTGGGGGAGATTTGGTGGTTTCACCATTTCCGAAGGTCGTAGAAGCTCAGGGATGGTCCCAATGGATCGGGCATAGCCACATTAGTGGAGATGGAACCAACTTCCAAGTCCCTATGACCTTCAGAAAAAAAGTTATTGAAGAATATCTTGATCTCCAATGGGTTTTCATTCCTAACCCTAACCCTAATTACAACCCAAAAATCAAACACTAATCACAACCCTAACCCTAACCCTTCCAAAGGTCGTAGGAGCTCGGGGGTGGTACCAATGGATCGGGCATAGCCACATTAGTGGAGATGGAACCAACTTCCAAGTCCCTATGACCTTCAGAAAAAAAGTTATTGAAGAATATCTTGATCTCCAATGGGTTTTCATTCCTAACCCTAACCCTAATTACAACCCAAAAATCAAACACTAATCACAACCCTAACCCTAACCCTTCCAAAGGTCGTAGGAGCTCGGGGGTGGTACCAATGGATCGGGCATAGCCACATTAGTGGAGATGGAACCAACTTCCAAGTCTCTATGACCTTCAGAAAGAAAGTTATTGAAGAATATCTTGATCTCCAATGGGCATTCATTCCTAACCCTAATCACAACCCTAACCCTAACCCTAACCACAACCCTAACCCTAACCCTCATTGCAAGCCTAACCCTTATTCACCATAGGGTGAATAACTTCGCGCTGCTTGCTCGAAACGTTCTGAAATTCGGTGTGGTCGCGTGGCACGCTACCCTTCATTAATCCCGAAATGCCCAAGTCTCTATGACTTTCAGAAAAAAAGTTATTCAAAAATATCTCGTATTTTTTGGGGGAGATTTGGTGGTTTCACCATTTCCGAAGGTCGTAGAAGCTCAGGGATGGTCCCAATGGATTGGGCATAGCCACATTAGTTGAGATGGAACCAACTTCCAAGTCCCTATGACCTTCAGAAAAAAAGTTATTGAAGAATATCTTGATCTCCAATGGGTTTTCATTCCTAACCCTAACCCTAATTACAACCCAAAAATCAAACACTAATCACAACCCTAACCCTAACCCTTCCAAAGGTCGTAGGAGCTCGGGGGTGGTACCAATGGATCGGGCATAGCCACATTAGTGGAGATGGAACCAACTTCCAAGTCTCTATGACCTTCAGAAAGAAAGTTATTGAAGAATATCTTGATCTCCAATGGGCATTCATTCCTAACCCTAATCACAACCCTAACCCTAACCCTAACCACAACCCTAACCCTAACCCTAACCCTCATGGCAAGCCTAACCCTTATTCACCATAGGGTGAATAACTTCGCGCTGCTTGCTCGAAATGTGCTGAAATTCGGTGTGGTCGCGTGGCAGGCTACCCTTCATTAATCCTGAAATGCCCAAGTCTCTATGACTTTCAGAAAAAAAGTTATTCAAAAATATCTTGTACTTTTTGGGGGAGATTTGGTGGTTTCACCATTTCCGAAGGTCGTAGAAGCTCAGGGATGGTCCCAATGGATCGGGCATAGCCACATTAGTGGAGATGGAACCAACTTCCAAGTCCCTATGACCTTCAGAAAAAAAGTTATTGAAGAATATCTTGATCTCCAATGGGTTTTCATTCCTAACCCTAACCCTAATTACAACCCAAAAATCAAACACTAATCACAACCCTAACCCTAACCCTTCCAAAGGTCGTAGGAGCTCGGGGGTGGTACCAATGGATCGGGCATAGCCACATTAGTGGAGATGGAACCAACTTCCAAGTCCCTATGACCTTCAGAAAAAAAGTTATTGAAGAATACCTTGATCTCCAATGGGTTTTCATTCCTAACCCTAACCCTAATTACAACCCAAAAATCAAACACTAATCACAACCCTAACCCTAACCCTTCCAAAGGTCGTAGGAGCTCGGGGGTGGTACCAATGGATCGGGCATAGCCACATTAGTGGAGATGGAACCAACTTCCAAGTCTCTATGACCTTCAGAAAGAAAGTTATTGAAGAATATCTTGATCTCCAATGGGCATTCATTCCTAACCCTAATCACAACCCTAACCCTAACCCTAACCACAACCCTAACCCTAACCCTAACCCTCATTGCAAGCCTAACCCTTATTCACCATAGGGTGAATATCTTTGCGCTGCTTGCTCAAAATGTGCTGAAATTCGGTGTGGTCGCGTGGCAGGCTACCCTTCATTAATCCTGAAATGCCCAAGTCTCTATGACTTTCAGAAAAAAAGTTATTCAAAAATATCTTGTACTTTTTGGGGGAGATTTGGTGGTTTCACCATTTCCGAAGGTCGTAGAAGCTCAGGGATGGTCCCAATGGATCGGGCATAGCCACATTAGTGGAGATGGAACCAACTTCCAAGTCCCTATGACCTTCAGAAAAAAAGTTATTGAAGAATATCTTGATCTCCAATGGGTTTTCATTCCTAACCCTAACCCTAATTACAACCCAAAAATCAAACACTAATCACAACCCTAACCCTAACCCTTCCAAAGGTCGTAGGAGCTCGGGGGTGGTACCAATGGATCGGGCATAGCCACATTAGTGGAGATGGAACCAACTTCCAAGTCTCTATGACCTTCAGAAAGAAAGTTATTGAAGAATATCTTGATCTCCAATGGGCATTCATTCCTAACCCTAACCACAACCCTAACCCTAACCCTAACCACAACCCTAACCCTAACCCTAACCCTCATTGCAAGCCTAACCCTTATTCACCATAGGGTGAATAACTTCGCGCTGCTTGCTCGAAACGTTCTGAAATTCGGTGTGGTCGCGTGGCACACTAACCTTCATTAATCCCGAAATGCCCAAGTCTCTATGACTTTCAGAAAAAAAGTTATTCAAAAATATCTCGTATTTTTTGGGGGAGATTTGGTGGTTTCACCATTTCCGAAGGTCGTAGAAGCTCAGGGATGGTCCCAATGGATTGGGCATAGCCACATTAGTTGAGATGGAACCAACTTCCAAGTCCCTATGACCTTCAGAAAAAAAGTTATTGAAGAATATCTTGATCTCCAATGGGTTTTCATTCCTAACCCTAACCCTAATTACAACCCAAAAATCAAACACTAATCACAACCCTAACCCTAACCCTTCCAAAGGTCGTAGGAGCTCGGGGGTGGTACCAATGGATCGGGCATAGCCACATTAGTGGAGATGGAACCAACTTCCAAGTCTCTATGACCTTCAGAAAGAAAGTTATTGAAGAATATCTTGATCTCCAATGGGCATTCATTCCTAACCCTAATCACAACCCTAACCCTAACCCTAACCACAACCCTAACCCTAACCCTAACCCTCATTGCAAGCCTAACCCTTATTCACCATAGGGTGAATAACTTCGCGCTGCTTGCTCGAAATGTGCTGAAATTCGGTGTGGTCGCGTGGCAGGCTACCCTTCATTAATCCTGAAATGCCCAAGTCTCTATGACTTTCAGAAAAAAAGTTATTCAAAAATATCTTGTACTTTTTGGGGGAGATTTGGTGGTTTCACCATTTCCGAAGGTCGTAGAAGCTCAGGGATGGTCCCAATGGATCGGGCATAGCCACATTAGTGGAGATGGAACCAACTTCCAAGTCCCTATGACCTTCAGAAAAAAAGTTATTGAAGAATACCTTGATCTCCAATGGGTTTTCATTCCTAACCCTAACCCTAATTACCACCCAAAAATCAAACACTAATCACAACCCTAACCCTAACCCTTCCAAAGGTCGTAGGAGCTCGGGGGTGGTACCAATGGATCGGGCATAGCCACATTAGTGGAGATGGAACCAACTTCCAAGTCTCTATGACCTTCAGAAAGAAAGTTATTGAAGAATATCTTGATCTCCAATGGGCATTCATTCCTAACCCTAATCACAACCCTAACCCTAACCCTAACCACAACCCTAACCCTAACCCTAACCCTAACCCTCATTGCAAGCCTAACCCTTATTCACCATAGGGTGAATAACTTCGCGCTGCTTGCTCGAAATGTGCTGAAATTCGGTGTGGTCGCGTGGCAGGCTACCCTTCATTAATCCTGAAATGCCCAAGTCTCTATGACTTTCAGAAAAAAAGTTATTCAAAAATATCTTGTACTTTTTGGGGGAGATTTGGTGGTTTCACCATTTCTGAAGGTCGTAGAAGCTCAGGGATGGTCCCAATGGATCGGGCATAGCCACATTAGTGGAGATGGAACCAACTTCCAAGTCCCTATGACCTTCAGAAAAAAAGTTATTGAAGAATATCTTGATCTCCAATGGGTTTTCATTCCTAACCCTAACCCTAATTACAACCCAAAAATCAAACACTAATCACAACCCTAACCCTAACCCTTCCAAAGGTCGTAGGAGCTCGGGGGTGGTACCAATGGATCGGGCATAGCCACATTAGTGGAGATGGAACCAACTTCCAAGTCCCTATGACCTTCAGAAAAAAAGTTATTGAAGAATATCTTGATCTCCAATGGGTTTTCATTCCTAACCCTAACCCTAATTACAACCCAAAAATCAAACACTAATCACAACCCTAACCCTAACCCTTCCAAAGGTCGTAGGAGCTCGGGGGTGGTACCAATGGATCGGGCATAGCCACATTAGTGGAGATGGAACCAACTTCCAAGTCTCTATGACCTTCAGAAAGAAAGTTATTGAAGAATATCTTGATCTCCAATGGGCATTCATTCCTAACCCTAATCAAAACCCTAACCCTAACCCTAACCACAACCCTAACCCTAACCCTCATTGCAAGCCTAACCCTTATTCACCATAGGGTGAATAACTTCGCGCTGCTTGCTCGAAACGTTCTGAAATTCGGTGTGGTCGCGTGGCACGCTACCCTTCATTAATCCCGAAATGCCCAAGTCTCTATGACTTTCAGAAAAAAAGTTATTCAAAAATATCTCGTATTTTTTGGGGGAGATTTGGTGGTTTCACCATTTCCGAAGGTCGTAGAAGCTCAGGGATGGTCCCAATGGATTGGGCATAGCCACATTAGTTGAGATGGAACCAACTTCCAAGTCCCTATGACCTTCAGAAAAAAAGTTATTGAAGAATATCTTGATCTCCAATGGGTTTTCATTCCTAACCCTAACCCTAATTACAACCCAAAAATCAAACACTAATCACAACCCTAACCCTAACCCTTCCAAAGGTCGTAGGAGCTCGGGGGTGGTACCAATGGATCGGGCATAGCCACATTAGTGGAGATGGAACCAACTTCCAAGTCTCTATGACCTTCAGAAAGAAAGTTATTGAAGAATATCTTGATCTCCAATGGGCATTCATTCCTAACCCTAATCACAACCCTAACCCTAACCCTAACCACAACCCTAACCCTAACCCTAACCCTCATTGCAAGCCTAACCCTTATTCACCATAGGGTGAATAACTTCGCGCTGCTTGCTCGAAATGTGCTGAAATTCGGTGTGGTCGCGTGGCAGGCTACCCTTCATTAATCCTGAAATGCCCAAGTCTCTATGACTTTCAGAAAAAAAGTTATTCAAAAATATCTTGTACTTTTTGGGGGAGATTTGGTGGTTTCACCATTTCCGAAGGTCGTAGAAGCTCAGGGATGGTCCCAATGGATCGGGCATAGCCACATTAGTGGAGATGGAACCAACTTCCAAGTCCCTATGACCTTCAGAAAAAAAGTTATTGAAGAATACCTTGATCTCCAATGGGTTTTCATTCCTAACCCTAACCCTAATTACCACCCAAAAATCAAACACTAATCACAACCCTAACCCTAACCCTTCCAAAGGTCGTAGGAGCTCGGGGGTGGTACCAATGGATCGGGCATAGCCACATTAGTGGAGATGGAACCAACTTCCAAGTCTCTATGACCTTCAGAAAGAAAGTTATTGAAGAATATCTTGATCTCCAATGGGCATTCATCCCTAACCCTAATCACAACCCTAACCCTAACCCTAACCACAACCCTAACCCTAACCCTAACCCTAACCCTCATTGCAAGCCTAACCCTTATTCACCATAGGGTGAATAACTTCGCGCTGCTTGCTCGAAATGTGCTGAAATTCGGTGTGGTCGCGTGGCAGGCTACCCTTCATTAATCCTGAAATGCCCAAGTCTCTATGACTTTCAGAAAAAAAGTTATTCAAAAATATCTTGTACTTTTTGGGGGAGATTTGGTGGTTTCACCATTTCCGAAGGTCGTAGAAGCTCAGGGATGGTCCCAATGGATCGGGCATAGCCACATTAGTGGAGATGGAACCAACTTCCAAGTCCCTATGACCTTCAGAAAAAAAGTTATTGAAGAATATCTTGATCTCCAATGGGTTTTCATTCCTAACCCTAACCCTAATTACAACCCAAAAATCAAACACTAATCACAACCCTAACCCTAACCCTTCCAAAGGTCGTAGGAGCTCGGGGGTGGTACCAATGGATCGGGCATAGCCACATTAGTTGAGATGGAACCAACTTCCAAGTCCCTATGACCTTCAGAAAAAAAGTTATTGAAGAATATCTTGATCTCCAATGGGTTTTCATTCCTAACCCTAACCCTAATTACAACCCAAAAATCAAACACTAATCACAACCCTAACCCTAACCCTTCCAAAGGTCGTAGGAGCTCGGGGGTGGTACCAATGGATCGGGCATAGCCACATTAGTGGAGATGGAACCAACTTCCAAGTCTCTATGACCTTCAGAAAGAAAGTTATTGAAGAATATCTTGATCTCCAATGGGCATTCATTCCTAACCCTAATCAAAACCCTAACCCTAACCCTAACCACAACCCTAACCCTAACCCTCATTGCAAGCCTAACCCTTATTCACCATAGGGTGAATAACTTCGCGCTGCTTGCTCGAAACGTTCTGAAATTCGGTGTGGTCGCGTGGCACGCTACCCTTCATTAATCCCGAAATGCCCAAGTCTCTATGACTTTCAGAAAAAAAGTTATTCAAAAATATCTCGTATTTTTTGGGGGAGATTTGGTGGTTTCACCATTTCCGAAGGTCGTAGAAGCTCAGGGATGGTCCCAATGGATTGGGCATAGCCACATTAGTTGAGATGGAACCAACTTCCAAGTCCCTATGACCTTCAGAAAAAAAGTTATTGAAGAATATCTTGATCTCCAATGGGTTTTCATTCCTAACCCTAACCCTAATTACAACCCAAAAATCAAACACTAATCACAACCCTAACCCTAACCCTTCCAAAGGTCGTAGGAGCTCGGGGGTGGTACCAATGGATCGGGCATAGCCACATTAGTGGAGATGGAACCAACTTCCAAGTCTCTATGACCTTCAGAAAGAAAGTTATTGAAGAATATCTTGATCTCCAATGGGCATTCATTCCTAACCCTAATCACAACCCTAACCCTAACCCTAACCACAACCCTAACCCTAACCCTAACCCTCATTGCAAGCCTAACCCTTATTCACCATAGGGTGAATAACTTCGCGCTGCTTGCTCGAAATGTGCTGAAATTCGGTGTGGTCGCGTGGCAGGCTACCCTTCATTAATCCTGAAATGCCCAAGTCTCTATGACTTTCAGAAAAAAAGTTATTCAAAAATATCTTGTACTTTTTGGGGGAGATTTGGTGGTTTCACCATTTCCGAAGGTCGTAGAAGCTCAGGGATGGTCCCAATGGATCGGGCATAGCCACATTAGTGGAGATGGAACCAACTTCCAAGTCCCTATGACCTTCAGAAAAAAAGTTATTGAAGAATACCTTGATCTCCAATGGGTTTTCATTCCTAACCCTAACCCTAATTACCACCCAAAAATCAAACACTAATCACAACCCTAACCCTAACCCTTCCAAAGGTCGTAGGAGCTCGGGGGTGGTACCAATGGATCGGGCATAGCCACATTAGTGGAGATGGAACCAACTTCCAAGTCTCTATGACCTTCAGAAAGAAAGTTATTGAAGAATATCTTGATCTCCAATGGGCATTCATTCCTAACCCTAATCACAACCCTAACCCTAACCCTAACCACAACCCTAACCCTAACCCTAACCCTAACCCTCATTG
This sequence comes from Paralichthys olivaceus, assembly GCF_024713975.1. Classification (NCBI taxonomy): domain Eukaryota; kingdom Metazoa; phylum Chordata; class Actinopteri; order Pleuronectiformes; family Paralichthyidae; genus Paralichthys; species Paralichthys olivaceus. Next base: position 2,087,379 of record NC_091108.1, on the reverse strand, counting down.
CAAGCCTAACCCTTATTCACCATAGGGTGAATAACTTCGCGCTGCTTGCTCGAAATGTGCTGAAATTCGGTGTGGTCGCGTGGCAGGCTACCCTTCATTAATCCTGAAATGCCCAAGTCTCTATGACTTTCAGAAAAAAAGTTATTCAAAAATATCTTGTACTTTTTGGGGGAGATTTGGTGGTTTCACCATTTCCGAAGGTCGTAGAAGCTCAGGGATGGTCCCAATGGATCGGGCATAGCCACATTAGTGGAGATGGAACCAACTTCCAAGTCCCTATGACCTTCAGAAAAAAAGTTATTGAAGAATATCTTGATCTCCAATGGGTTTTCATTCCTAACCCTAACCCTAATTACAACCCAAAAATCAAACACTAATCACAACCCTAACCCTAACCCTTCCAAAGGTCGTAGGAGCTCGGGGGTGGTACCAATGGATCGGGCATAGCCACATTAGTGGAGATGGAACCAACTTCCAAGTCCCTATGACCTTCAGAAAAAAAGTTATTGAAGAATATCTTGATCTCCAATGGGTTTTCATTCCTAACCCTAACCCTAATTACAACCCAAAAATCAAACACTAATCACAACCCTAACCCTAACCCTTCCAAAGGTCGTAGGAGCTCGGGGGTGGTACCAATGGATCGGGCATAGCCACATTAGTGGAGATGGAACCAACTTCCAAGTCTCTATGACCTTCAGAAAGAAAGTTATTGAAGAATATCTTGATCTCCAATGGGCATTCATTCCTAACCCTAATCACAACCCTAACCCTAACCCTAACCACAACCCTAACCCTAACCCTAACCCTCATTGCAAGCCTAACCCTTATTCACCATAGGGTGAATAACTTCGCGCTGCTTGCTCGAAATGTGCTGAAATTCGGTGTGGTCGCGTGGCAGGCTACCCTTCATTAATCCTGAAATGCCCAAGTCTCTATGACTTTCAGAAAAAAAGTTATTCAAAAATATCTTGTACTTTTTGGGGGAGATTTGGTGGTTTCACCATTTCCGAAGGTCGTAGAAGCTCAGGGATGGTCCCAATGGATCGGGCATAGCCACATTAGTGGAGATGGAACCAACTTCCAAGTCCCTATGACCTTCAGAAAAAAAGTTATTGAAGAATACCTTGATCTCCAATGGGTTTTCATTCCTAACCCTAACCCTAATTACCACCCAAAAATCAAACACTAATCACAACCCTAACCCTAACCCTTCCAAAGGTCGTAGGAGCTCGGGGGTGGTACCAATGGATCGGGCATAGCCACATTAGTGGAGATGGAACCAACTTCCAAGTCTCTATGACCTTCAGAAAGAAAGTTATTGAAGAATATCTTGATCTCCAATGGGCATTCATTCCTAACCCTAATCACAACCCTAACCCTAACCCTAACCACAACCCTAACCCTAACCCTAACCCTCATTGCAAGCCTAACCCTTATTCACCATAGGGTGAATAACTTCGCGCTGCTTGCTCGAAATGTGCTGAAATTCGGTGTGGTCGCGTGGCAGGCTACCCTTCATTAATCCTGAAATGCCCAAGTCTCTATGACTTTCAGAAAAAAAGTTATTCAAAAATATCTTGTACTTTTTGGGGGAGATTTGGTGGTTTCACCATTTCCGAAGGTCGTAGAAGCTCAGGGATGGTCCCAATGGATCGGGCATAGCCACATTAGTGGAGATGGAACCAACTTCCAAGTCCCTATGACCTTCAGAAAAAAAGTTATTGAAGAATATCTTGATCTCCAATGGGTTTTCATTCCTAACCCTAACCCTAATTACAACCCAAAAATCAAACACTAATCACAACCCTAACCCTAACCCTTCCAAAGGTCGTAGGAGCTCGGGGGTGGTACCAATGGATCGGGCATAGCCACATTAGTGGAGATGGAACCAACTTCCAAGTCCCTATGACCTTCAGAAAAAAAGTTATTGAAGAATATCTTGATCTCCAATGGGTTTTCATTCCTAACCCTAACCCTAATTACAACCCAAAAATCAAACACTAATCACAACCCTAACCCTAACCCTTCCAAAGGTCGTAGGAGCTCGGGGGTGGTACCAATGGATCGGGCATAGCCACATTAGTGGAGATGGAACCAACTTCCAAGTCTCTATGACCTTCAGAAAGAAAGTTATTGAAGAATATCTTGATCTCCAATGGGCATTCATTCCTAACCCTAATCACAACCCTAACCCTAACCCTAACCACAACCCTAACCCTAACCCTCATTGCAAGCCTAACCCTTATTCACCATAGGGTGAATAACTTCGCGCTGCTTGCTCGAAACGTTCTGAAATTCGGTGTGGTCGCGTGGCACGCTACCCTTCATTAATCCCGAAATGCCCAAGTCTCTATGACTTTCAGAAAAAAAGTTATTCAAAAATATCTCGTATTTTTTGGGGGAGATTTGGTGGTTTCACCATTTCCGAAGGTCGTAGAAGCTCAGGGATGGTCCCAATGGATTGGGCATAGCCACATTAGTTGAGATGGAACCAACTTCCAAGTCCCTATGACCTTCAGAAAAAAAGTTATTGAAGAATATCTTGATCTCCAATGGGTTTTCATTCCTAACCCTAACCCTAATTACAACCCAAAAATCAAACACTAATCACAACCCTAACCCTAACCCTTCCAAAGGTCGTAGGAGCTCGGGGGTGGTACCAATGGATCGGGCATAGCCACATTAGTGGAGATGGAACCAACTTCCAAGTCTCTATGACCTTCAGAAAGAAAGTTATTGAAGAATATCTTGATCTCCAATGGGCATTCATTCCTAACCCTAATCACAACCCTAACCCTAACCCTAACCACAACCCTAACCCTAACCCTAACCCTCATGGCAAGCCTAACCCTTATTCACCATAGGGTGAATAACTTCGCGCTGCTTGCTCGAAATGTGCTGAAATTCGGTGTGGTCGCGTGGCAGGCTACCCTTCATTAATCCTGAAATGCCCAAGTCTCTATGACTTTCAGAAAAAAAGTTATTCAAAAATATCTTGTACTTTTTGGGGGAGATTTGGTGGTTTCACCATTTCCGAAGGTCGTAGAAGCTCAGGGATGGTCCCAATGGATCGGGCATAGCCACATTAGTGGAGATGGAACCAACTTCCAAGTCCCTATGACCTTCAGAAAAAAAGTTATTGAAGAATATCTTGATCTCCAATGGGTTTTCATTCCTAACCCTAACCCTAATTACAACCCAAAAATCAAACACTAATCACAACCCTAACCCTAACCCTTCCAAAGGTCGTAGGAGCTCGGGGGTGGTACCAATGGATCGGGCATAGCCACATTAGTGGAGATGGAACCAACTTCCAAGTCCCTATGACCTTCAGAAAAAAAGTTATTGAAGAATACCTTGATCTCCAATGGGTTTTCATTCCTAACCCTAACCCTAATTACAACCCAAAAATCAAACACTAATCACAACCCTAACCCTAACCCTTCCAAAGGTCGTAGGAGCTCGGGGGTGGTACCAATGGATCGGGCATAGCCACATTAGTGGAGATGGAACCAACTTCCAAGTCTCTATGACCTTCAGAAAGAAAGTTATTGAAGAATATCTTGATCTCCAATGGGCATTCATTCCTAACCCTAATCACAACCCTAACCCTAACCCTAACCACAACCCTAACCCTAACCCTAACCCTCATTGCAAGCCTAACCCTTATTCACCATAGGGTGAATAACTTCGCGCTGCTTGCTCGAAATGTGCTGAAATTCGGTGTGGTCGCGTGGCAGGCTACCCTTCATTAATCCTGAAATGCCCAAGTCTCTATGACTTTCAGAAAAAAAGTTATTCAAAAATATCTTGTACTTTTTGGGGGAGATTTGGTGGTTTCACCATTTCCGAAGGTCGTAGAAGCTCAGGGATGGTCCCAATGGATCGGGCATAGCCACATTAGTGGAGATGGAACCAACTTCCAAGTCCCTATGACCTTCAGAAAAAAAGTTATTGAAGAATATCTTGATCTCCAATGGGTTTTCATTCCTAACCCTAACCCTAATTACAACCCAAAAATCAAACACTAATCACAACCCTAACCCTAACCCTTCCAAAGGTCGTAGGAGCTCGGGGGTGGTACCAATGGATCGGGCATAGCCACATTAGTGGAGATGGAACCAACTTCCAAGTCTCTATGACCTTCAGAAAGAAAGTTATTGAAGAATATCTTGATCTCCAATGGGCATTCATTCCTAACCCTAATCACAACCCTAACCCTAACCCTAACCACAACCCTAACCCTAACCCTAACCCTCATGGCAAGCCTAACCCTTATTCACCATAGGGTGAATAACTTCGCGCTGCTTGCTCGAAATGTGCTGAAATTCGGCGTGGTCGCGTGGCAGGCTACCCTTCATTAATCCTGAAATGCCCAAGTCTCTATGACTTTCAGAAAAAAAGTTATTCAAAAATATCTTGTACTTTTTGGGGGAGATTTGGTGGTTTCACCATTTCCGAAGGTCGTAGAAGCTCAGGGATGGTCCCAATGGATCGGGCATAGCCACATTAGTGGAGATGGAACCAACTTCCAAGTCCCTATGACCTTCAGAAAAAAAGTTATTGAAGAATATCTTGATCTCCAATGGGTTTTCATTCCTAACCCTAACCCTAATTACAACCCAAAAATCAAACACTAATCACAACCCTAACCCTAACCCTTCCAAAGGTCGTAGGAGCTCGGGGGTGGTACCAATGGATCGGGCATAGCCACATTAGTGGAGATGGAACCAACTTCCAAGTCCCTATGACCTTCAGAAAAAAAGTTATTGAAGAATATCTTGATCTCCAATGGGTTTTCATTCCTAACCCTAACCCTAATTACAACCCAAAAATCAAACACTAATCACAACCCTAACCCTAACCCTTCCAAAGGTCGTAGGAGCTCGGGGGTGGTACCAATGGATCGGGCATAGCCACATTAGTGGAGATGGAACCAACTTCCAAGTCTCTATGACCTTCAGAAAGAAAGTTATTGAAGAATATCTTGATCTCCAATGGGCATTCATTCCTAACCCTAATCACAACCCTAACCCTAACCCTAACCACAACCCTAACCCTAACCCTAACCCTCATTGCAAGCCTAACCCTTATTCACCATAGGGTGAATAACTTCGCGCTGCTTGCTCGAAACGTTCTGAAATTCGGTGTGGTCGCGTGGCACGCCTCCCTTCATTAATCCCGAAATGCCCAAGTCTCTATGACTTTCAGAAAAAAAGTTATTCAAAAATATCTCGTATTTTTTGGGGGAGATTTGGTGGTTTCACCATTTCCGAAGGTCGTAGAAGCTCAGGGATGGTCGCAATGGATTGGGCATAGCCACATTAGTTGAGATGGAACCAACTTCCAAGTCCCTATGACCTTCAGAAAAAAAGTTATTGAAGAATATCTTGATCTCCAATGGGTTTTCATTCCTAACCCTAACCCTAATTACAACCCAAAAATCAAACACTAATCACAACCCTAACCCTAACCCTTCCAAAGGTCGTAGGAGCTCGGGGGTGGTACCAATGGATCGGGCATAGCCACATTAGTGGAGATGGAACCAACTTCCAAGTCTCTATGACCTTCAGAAAGAAAGTTATTGAAGAATATCTTGATCTCCAATGGGCATTCATTCCTAACCCTAATCACAACCCTAACCCTAACCCTAACCACAACCCTAACCCTAACCCTAACCCTCATTGCAAGCCTAACCCTTATTCACCATAGGGTGAATAACTTCGCGCTGCTTGCTCGAAATGTGCTGAAATTCGGTGTGGTCGCGTGGCAGGCTACCCTTCATTAATCCTGAAATGCCCAAGTCTCTATGACTTTCAGAAAAAAAGTTATTCAAAAATATCTTGTACTTTTTGGGGGAGATTTGGTGGTTTCACCATTTCCAAAGGTCGTAGAAGCTCAGGGATGGTCCCAATGGATCGGGCATAGCCACATTAGTGGAGATGGAACCAACTTCCAAGTCCCTATGACCTTCAGAAAAAAAGTTATTGAAGAATATCTTGATCTCCAATGGGTTTTCATTCCTAACCCTAACCCTAATTACAACCCAAAAATCAAACACTAATCACAACCCTAACCCTAACCCTTCCAAAGGTCGTAGGAGCTCGGGGGTGGTACCAATGGATCGGGCATAGCCACATTAGTGGAGATGGAACCAACTTCCAAGTCTCTATGACCTTCAGAAAGAAAGTTATTGAAGAATATCTTGATCTCCAATGGGCATTCATTCCTAACCCTAATCACAACCCTAACCCTAACCCTAACCACAACCCTAACCCTAACCCTAACCCTCATGGCAAGCCTAACCCTTATTCACCATAGGGTGAATAACTTCGCGCTGCTTGCTCGAAATGTGCTGAAATTCGGTGTGGTCGCGTGGCAGGCTACCCTTCATTAATCCTGAAATGCCCAAGTCTCTATGACTTTCAGAAAAAAAGTTATTCAAAAATATCTTGTACTTTTTGGGGGAGATTTGGTGGTTTCACCATTTCCGAAGGTCGTAGAAGCTCAGGGATGGTCCCAATGGATCGGGCATAGCCACATTAGTGGAGATGGAACCAACTTCCAAGTCCCTATGACCTTCAGAAAAAAAGTTATTGAAGAATATCTTGATCTCCAATGGGTTTTCATTCCTAACCCTAACCCTAATTACAACCCAAAAATCAAACACTAATCACAACCCTAACCCTAACCCTTCCAAAGGTCGTAGGAGCTCGGGGGTGGTACCAATGGATCGGGCATAGCCACATTAGTGGAGATGGAACCAACTTCCAAGTCTCTATGACCTTCAGAAAGAAAGTTATTGAAGAATATCTTGATCTCCAATGGGCATTCATTCCTAACCCTAATCACAACCCTAACCCTAACCCTAACCCTCATTGCAAGCCTAACCCTTATTCACCATAGGGTGAATAACTTCGCGCTGCTTGCTCGAAATGTGCTGAAATTCGGTGTGGTCGCGTGGCAGGCTACCCTTCATTAATCCTGAAATGCCCAAGTCTCTATGACTTTCAGAAAAAAAGTTATTCAAAAATATCTTGTACTTTTTGGGGGAGATTTGGTGGTTTCACCATTTCCGAAGGTCGTAGAAGCTCAGGGATGGTCCCAATGGATCGGGCATAGCCACATTAGTGGAGATGGAACCAACTTCCAAGTCCCTATGACCTTCAGAAAAAAAGTTATTGAAGAATATCTTGATCTCCAATGGGTTTTCATTCCTAACCCTAACCCTAATTACAACCCAAAAATCAAACACTAATCACAACCCTAACCCTAACCCTTCCAAAGGTCGTAGGAGCTCGGGGGTGGTACCAATGGATCGGGCATAGCCACATTAGTGGAGATGGAACCAACTTCCAAGTCCCTATGACCTTCAGAAAAAAAGTTATTGAAGAATACCTTGATCTCCAATGGGTTTTCATTCCTAACCCTAACCCTAATTACAACCCAAAAATCAAACACTAATCACAACCCTAACCCTAACCCTAACCACAACCCTAACCCTAACCCTCATTGCAAGCCTAACCCTTATTCACCATAGGGTGAATAACTTCGCGCTGCTTGCTCGAAACGTTCTGAAATTCGGTGTGGTCGCGTGGCACGCTACCCTTCATTAATCCCGAAATGCCCAAGTCTCTATGACTTTCAGAAAAAAAGTTATTCAAAAATATCTCGTATTTTTTGGGGGAGATTTGGTGGTTTCACCATTTCCGAAGGTCGTAGAAGCTCAGGGATGGTCGCAATGGATTGGGCATAGCCACATTAGTTGAGATGGAACCAACTTCCAAGTCCCTATGACCTTCAGAAAAAAAGTTATTGAAGAATATCTTGATCTCCAATGGGTTTTCATTCCTAACCCTAACCCTAATTACAACCCAAAAATCAAACACTGATCACAACCCTAACCCTAACCCTTCCAAAGGTCGTAGGAGCTCGGGGGTGGTACCAATGGATCGGGCATAGCCACATTAGTGGAGATGGAACCAACTTCCAAGTCTCTATGACCTTCAGAAAGAAAGTTATTGAAGAATATCTTGATCTCCAATGGGTTTTCATTCCTAACCCTAACCCTAATTACAACCCAAAAATCAAACACTAATCACAACCCTAACCCTAACCCTTCCAAAGGTCGTAGGAGCTCGGGGGTGGTACCAATGGATCGGGCATAGCCACATTAGTGGAGATGGAACCAACTTCCAAGTCTCTATGACCTTCAGAAAGAAAGTTATTGAAGAATATCTTGATCTCCAATGGGCATTCATTCCTAACCCTAATCACAACCCTAACCCTAACCCTAACCACAACCCTAACCCTAACCCTAACCCTCATGGCAAGCCTAACCCTTATTCACCATAGGGTGAATAACTTCGCGCTGCTTGCTCGAAATGTGCTGAAATTCGGTGTGGTCGCGTGGCAGGCTACCCTTCATTAATCCTGAAATGCCCAAGTCTCTATGACTTTCAGAAAAAAAGTTATTCAAAAATATCTTGTACTTTTTGGGGGAGATTTGGTGGTTTCACCATTTCCGAAGGTCGTAGAAGCTCAGGGATGGTCCCAATGGATCGGGCATAGCCACATTAGTGGAGATGGAACCAACTTCCAAGTCCCTATGACCTTCAGAAAAAAAGTTATTGAAGAATATCTTGATCTCCAATGGGTTTTCATTCCTAACCCTAACCCTAATTACAACCCAAAAATCAAACACTAATCACAACCCTAACCCTAACCCTTCCAAAGGTCGTAGGAGCTCGGGGGTGGTACCAATGGATCGGGCATAGCCACATTAGTGGAGATGGAACCAACTTCCAAGTCTCTATGACCTTCAGAAAGAAAGTTATTGAAGAATATCTTGATCTCCAATGGGCATTCATTCCTAACCCTAATCACAACCCTAACCCTAACCCTAACCCTCATTGCAAGCCTAACCCTTATTCACCATAGGGTGAATAACTTCGCGCTGCTTGCTCGAAATGTGCTGAAATTCGGTGTGGTCGCGTGGCAGGCTACCCTTCATTAATCCTGAAATGCCCAAGTCTCTATGACTTTCAGAAAAAAAGTTATTCAAAAATATCTTGTACTTTTTGGGGGAGATTTGGTGGTTTCACCATTTCCGAAGGTCGTAGAAGCTCAGGGATGGTCCCAATGGATCGGGCATAGCCACATTAGTGGAGATGGAACCAACTTCCAAGTCCCTATGACCTTCAGAAAAAAAGTTATTGAAGAATATCTTGATCTCCAATGGGTTTTCATTCCTAACCCTAACCCTAATTACAACCCAAAAATCAAACACTAATCACAACCCTAACCCTAACCCTTCCAAAGGTCGTAGGAGCTCGGGGGTGGTACCAATGGATCGGGCATAGCCACATTAGTGGAGATGGAACCAACTTCCAAGTCCCTATGACCTTCAGAAAAAAAGTTATTGAAGAATACCTTGATCTCCAATGGGTTTTCATTCCTAACCCTAACCCTAATTACAACCCAAAAATCAAACACTAATCACAACCCTAACCCTAACCCTAACCACAACCCTAACCCTAACCCTCATTGCAAGCCTAACCCTTATTCACCATAGGGTGAATAACTTCGCGCTGCTTGCTCGAAACGTTCTGAAATTCGGTGTGGTCGCGTGGCACGCTACCCTTCATTAATCCCGAAATGCCCAAGTCTCTATGACTTTCAGAAAAAAAGTTATTCAAAAATATCTCGTATTTTTTGGGGGAGATTTGGTGGTTTCACCATTTCCGAAGGTCGTAGAAGCTCAGGGATGGTCGCAATGGATTGGGCATAGCCACATTAGTTGAGATGGAACCAACTTCCAAGTCCCTATGACCTTCAGAAAAAAAGTTATTGAAGAATATCTTGATCTCCAATGGGTTTTCATTCCTAACCCTAACCCTAATTACAACCCAAAAATCAAACACTGATCACAACCCTAACCCTAACCCTTCCAAAGGTCGTAGGAGCTCGGGGGTGGTACCAATGGATCGGGCATAGCCACATTAGTGGAGATGGAACCAACTTCCAAGTCTCTATGACCTTCAGAAAGAAAGTTATTGAAGAATATCTTGATCTCCAATGGGCATTCATTCCTAACCCTAATCACAACCCTAACCCTAACCCTAACCACAACCCTAACCCTAACCCTAACCCTCATTGCAAGCCTAACCCTTATTCACCATAGGGTGAATAACTTCGCGCTGCTTGCTCGAAATGTGCTGAAATTCGGTGTGGTCGCGTGGCAGGCTACCCTTCATTAATCCTGAAATGCCCAAGTCTCTATGACTTTCAGAAAAAAAGTTATTCAAAAATATCTTGTACTTTTTGGGGGAGATTTGGTGGTTTCACCATTTCCGAAGGTCGTAGAAGCTCAGGGATGGTCCCAATGGATCGGGCATAGCCACATTAGTGGAGATGGAACCAACTTCCAAGTCCCTATGACCTTCAGAAAAAAAGTTATTGAAGAATATCTTGATCTCCAATGGGTTTTCATTCCTAACCCTAACCCTAATTACAACCCAAAAATCAAACACTAATCACAACCCTAACCCTAACCCTTCCAAAGGTCGTAGGAGCTCGGGGGTGGTACCAATGGATCGGGCATAGCCACATTAGTGGAGATGGAACCAACTTCCAAGTCTCTATGACCTTCAGAAAGAAAGTTATTGAAGAATATCTTGATCTCCAATGGGCATTCATTCCTAACCCTAATCACAACCCTAACCCTAACCCTAACCACAACCCTAACCCTAACCCTCATTGCAAGCCTAACCCTTATTCACCATAGGGTGAATAACTTCGCGCTGCTTGCTCGAAACGTTCTGAAATTCGGTGTGGTCGCGTGGCACGCTACCCTTCATTAATCCCGAAATGCCCAAGTCTCTATGACTTTCAGAAAAAAAGTTATTCAAAAATATCTCGTATTTTTTGGGGGAGATTTGGTGGTTTCACCATTTCCGAAGGTCGTAGAAGCTCAGGGATGGTCCCAATGGATTGGGCATAGCCACATTAGTTGAGATGGAACCAACTTCCAAGTCCCTATGACCTTCAGAAAAAAAGTTATTGAAGAATATCTTGATCTCCAATGGGTTTTCATTCCTAACCCTAACCCTAATTACAACCCAAAAATCAAACACTAATCACAACCCTAACCCTAACCCTTCCAAAGGTCGTAGGAGCTCGGGGGTGGTACCAATGGATCGGGCATAGCCACATTAGTGGAGATGGAACCAACTTCCAAGTCTCTATGACCTTCAGAAAGAAAGTTATTGAAGAATATCTTGATCTCCAATGGGCATTCATTCCTAACCCTAATCACAACCCTAACCCTAACCCTAACCCTCATTGCAAGCCTAACCCTTATTCACCATAGGGTGAATAACTTCGCGCTGCTTGCTCGAAATGTGCTGAAATTCGGTGTGGTCGCGTGGCAGGCTACCCTTCATTAATCCTGAAATGCCCAAGTCTCTATGACTTTCAGAAAAAAAGTTATTCAAAAATATCTTGTACTTTTTGGGGGAGATTTGGTGGTTTCACCATTTCCGAAGGTCGTAGAAGCTCAGGGATGGTCCCAATGGATCGGGCATAGCCACATTAGTGGAGATGGAACCAACTTCCAAGTCCCTATGACCTTCAGAAAAAAAGTTATTGAAGAATATCTTGATCTCCAATGGGTTTTCATTCCTAACCCTAACCCTAATTACAACCCAAAAATCAAACACTAATCACAACCCTAACCCTAACCCTTCCAAAGGTCGTAGGAGCTCGGGGGTGGTACCAATGGATCGGGCATAGCCACATTAGTGGAGATGGAACCAACTTCCAAGTCCCTATGACCTTCAGAAAAAAAGTTATTGAAGAATACCTTGATCTCCAATGGGTTTTCATTCCTAACCCTAACCCTAATTACAACCCAAAAATCAAACACTAATCACAACCCTAACCCTAACCCTAACCACAACCCTAACCCTAACCCTCATTGCAAGCCTAACCCTTATTCACCATAGGGTGAATAACTTCGCGCTGCTTGCTCGAAACGTTCTGAAATTCGGTGTGGTCGCGTGGCACGCTACCCTTCATTAATCCCGAAATGCCCAAGTCTCTATGACTTTCAGAAAAAAAGTTATTCAAAAATATCTCGTATTTTTTGGGGGAGATTTGGTGGTTTCACCATTTCCGAAGGTCGTAGAAGCTCAGGGATGGTCGCAATGGATTGGGCATAGCCACATTAGTTGAGATGGAACCAACTTCCAAGTCCCTATGACCTTCAGAAAAAAAGTTATTGAAGAATATCTTGATCTCCAATGGGTTTTCATTCCTAACCCTAACCCTTCCAAAGGTCGTAGGAGCTCGGGGGTGGTACCAATGGATCGGGCATAGCCACATTAGTGGAGATGGAACCAACTTCCAAGTCTCTATGACCTTCAGAAAGAAAGTTATTGAAGAATATCTTGATCTCCAATGGGCATTCATTCCTAACCCTAATCACAACCCTAACCCTAACCCTAACCACAACCCTAACCCTAACCCTAACCCTCATTGCAAGCCTAACCCTTATTCACCATAGGGTGAATAACTTCGCGCTGCTTGCTCGAAATGTGCTGAAATTCGGTGTGGTCGCGTGGCAGGCTACCCTTCATTAATCCTGAAATGCCCAAGTCTCTATGACTTTCAGAAAAAAAGTTATTCAAAAATATCTTGTACTTTTTGGGGGAGATTTGGTGGTTTCACCATTTCCGAAGGTCGTAGAAGCTCAGGGATGGTCCCAATGGATCGGGCATAGCCACATTAGTGGAGATGGAACCAACTTCCAAGTCCCTATGACCTTCAGAAAAAAAGTTATTGAAGAATATCTTGATCTCCAATGGGTTTTCATTCCTAACCCTAACCCTAATTACAACCCAAAAATCAAACACTAATCACAACCCTAACCCTAACCCTTCCAAAGGTCGTAGGAGCTCGGGGGTGGTACCAATGGATCGGGCATAGCCACATTAGTGGAGATGGAACCAACTTCCAAGTCTCTATGACCTTCAGAAAGAAAGTTATTGAAGAATATCTTGATCTCCAATGGGCATTCATTCCTAACCCTAATCACAACCCTAACCCTAACCCTAACCACAACCCTAACCCTAACCCTCATTGCAAGCCTAACCCTTATTCACCATAGGGTGAATAACTTCGCGCTGCTTGCTCGAAACGTTCTGAAATTCGGTGTGGTCGCGTGGCACGCTACCCTTCATTAATCCCGAAATGCCCAAGTCTCTATGACTTTCAGAAAAAAAGTTATTCAAAAATATCTCGTATTTTTTGGGGGAGATTTGGTGGTTTCACCATTTCCGAAGGTCGTAGAAGCTCAGGGATGGTCCCAATGGATTGGGCATAGCCACATTAGTTGAGATGGAACCAACTTCCAAGTCCCTATGACCTTCAGAAAAAAAGTTATTGAAGAATATCTTGATCTCCAATGGGTTTTCATTCCTAACCCTAACCCTAATTACAACCCAAAAATCAAACACTAATCACAACCCTAACCCTAACCCTTCCAAAGGTCGTAGGAGCTCGGGGGTGGTACCAATGGATCGGGCATAGCCACATTAGTGGAGATGGAACCAACTTCCAAGTCTCTATGACCTTCAGAAAGAAAGTTATTGAAGAATATCTTGATCTCCAATGGGCATTCATTCCTAACCCTAATCACAACCCTAACCCTAACCCTAACCCTCATTGCAAGCCTAACCCTTATTCACCATAGGGTGAATAACTTCGCGCTGCTTGCTCGAAATGTGCTGAAATTCGGTGTGGTCGCGTGGCAGGCTACCCTTCATTAATCCTGAAATGCCCAAGTCTCTATGACTTTCAGAAAAAAAGTTATTCAAAAATATCTTGTACTTTTTGGGGGAGATTTGGTGGTTTCACCATTTCCGAAGGTCGTAGAAGCTCAGGGATGGTCCCAATGGATCGGGCATAGCCACATTAGTGGAGATGGAACCAACTTCCAAGTCCCTATGACCTTCAGAAAAAAAGTTATTGAAGAATATCTTGATCTCCAATGGGTTTTCATTCCTAACCCTAACCCTAATTACAACCCAAAAATCAAACACTAATCACAACCCTAACCCTAACCCTTCCAAAGGTCGTAGGAGCTCGGGGGTGGTACCAATGGATCGGGCATAGCCACATTAGTGGAGATGGAACCAACTTCCAAGTCCCTATGACCTTCAGAAAAAAAGTTATTGAAGAATACCTTGATCTCCAATGGGTTTTCATTCCTAACCCTAACCCTAATTACAACCCAAAAATCAAACACTAATCACAACCCTAACCCTAACCCTAACCACAACCCTAACCCTAACCCTCATTGCAAGCCTAACCCTTATTCACCATAGGGTGAATAACTTCGCGCTGCTTGCTCGAAACGTTCTGAAATTCGGTGTGGTCGCGTGGCACGCTACCCTTCATTAATCCCGAAATGCCCAAGTCTCTATGACTTTCAGAAAAAAAGTTATTCAAAAATATCTCGTATTTTTTGGGGGAGATTTGGTGGTTTCACCATTTCCGAAGGTCGTAGAAGCTCAGGGATGGTCGCAATGGATTGGGCATAGCCACATTAGTTGAGATGGAACCAACTTCCAAGTCCCTATGACCTTCAGAAAAAAAGTTATTGAAGAATATCTTGATCTCCAATGGGTTTTCATTCCTAACCCTAACCCTTCCAAAGGTCGTAGGAGCTCGGGGGTGGTACCAATGGATCGGGCATAGCCACATTAGTGGAGATGGAACCAACTTCCAAGTCTCTATGACCTTCAGAAAGAAAGTTATTGAAGAATATCTTGATCTCCAATGGGCATTCATTCCTAACCCTAATCACAACCCTAACCCTAACCCTAACCACAACCCTAACCCTAACCCTAACCCTCATTGCAAGCCTAACCCTTATTCACCATAGGGTGAATAACTTCGCGCTGCTTGCTCGAAATGTGCTGAAATTCGGTGTGGTCGCGTGGCAGGCTACCCTTCATTAATCCTGAAATGCCCAAGTCTCTATGACTTTCAGAAAAAAAGTTATTCAAAAATATCTTGTACTTTTTGGGGGAGATTTGGTGGTTTCACCATTTCCGAAGGTCGTAGAAGCTCAGGGATGGTCCCAATGGATCGGGCATAGCCACATTAGTGGAGATGGAACCAACTTCCAAGTCCCTATGACCTTCAGAAAAAAAGTTATTGAAGAATATCTTGATCTCCAATGGGTTTTCATTCCTAACCCTAACCCTAATTACAACCCAAAAATCAAACACTAATCACAACCCTAACCCTAACCCTTCCAAAGGTCGTAGGAGCTCGGGGGTGGTACCAATGGATCGGGCATAGCCACATTAGTGGAGATGGAACCAACTTCCAAGTCTCTATGACCTTCAGAAAGAAAGTTATTGAAGAATATCTTGATCTCCAATGGGCATTCATTCCTAACCCTAATCACAACCCTAACCCTAACCCTAACCACAACCCTAACCCTAACCCTAACCCTCATGGCAAGCCTAACCCTTATTCACCATAGGGTGAATAACTTCGCGCTGCTTGCTCGAAATGTGCTGAAATTCGGTGTGGTCGCGTGGCAGGCTACCCTTCATTAATCCTGAAATGCCCAAGTCTCTATGACTTTCAGAAAAAAAGTTATTCAAAAATATCTTGTACTTTTTGGGGGAGATTTGGTGGTTTCACCATTTCCGAAGGTCGTAGAAGCTCAGGGATGGTCCCAATGGATCGGGCATAGCCACATTAGTGGAGATGGAACCAACTTCCAAGTCCCTATGACCTTCAGAAAAAAAGTTATTGAAGAATATCTTGATCTCCAATGGGTTTTCATTCCTAACCCTAACCCTAATTACAACCCAAAAATCAAACACTAATCACAACCCTAACCCTAACCCTTCCAAAGGTCGTAGGAGCTCGGGGGTGGTACCAATGGATCGGGCATAGCCACATTAGTGGAGATGGAACCAACTTCCAAGTCTCTATGACCTTCAGAAAGAAAGTTATTGAAGAATATCTTGATCTCCAATGGGCATTCATTCCTAACCCTAATCACAACCCTAACCCTAACCCTAACCACAACCCTAACCCTCATGGCAAGCCTAACCCTTATTCACCATAGGGTGAATAACTTCGCGCTGCTTGCTCGAAATGTGCTGAAATTCGGTGTGGTCGCGTGGCAGGCTACCCTTCATTAATCCTGAAATGCCCAAGTCTCTATGACTTTCAGAAAAAAAGTTATTCAAAAATATCTTGTACTTTTTGGGGGAGATTTGGTGGTTTCACCATTTCCGAAGGTCGTAGAAGCTCAGGGATGGTCCCAATGGATCGGGCATAGCCACATTAGTGGAGATGGAACCAACTTCCAAGTCCCTATGACCTTCAGAAAAAAAGTTATTGAAGAATATCTTGATCTCCAATGGGTTTTCATTCCTAACCCTAACCCTAATTACAACCCAAAAATCAAACACTAATCACAACCCTAACCCTAACCCTTCCAAAGGTCGTAGGAGCTCGGGGGTGGTACCAATGGATCGGGCATAGCCACATTAGTGGAGATGGAACCAACTTCCAAGTCTCTATGACCTTCAGAAAGAAAATTATTGAAGAATATCTTGATCTCCAATGGGCATTCATTCCTAACCCTAATCACAACCCTAACCCTAACCCTAACCACAACCCTAACCCTAACCCTAACCCTCATTGCAAGCCTAACCCTTATTCACCATAGGGTGAATAACTTCGCGCTGCTTGCTCGAAATGTGCTGAAATTCGGTGTGGTCGCGTGGCAGGCTACCCTTCATTAATCCTGAAATGCCCAAGTCTCTATGACTTTCAGAAAAAAAGTTATTCAAAAATATCTTGTACTTTTTGGGGGAGATTTGGTGGTTTCACCATTTCCGAAGGTCGTAGAAGCTCAGGGATGGTCCCAATGGATCGGGCATAGCCACATTAGTGGAGATGGAACCAACTTCCAAGTCCCTATGACCTTCAGAAAAAAAGTTATTGAAGAATATCTTGATCTCCAATGGGTTTTCATTCCTAACCCTAACCCTAATTACAACCCAAAAATCAAACACTAATCACAACCCTAACCCTAACCCTTCCAAAGGTCGTAGGAGCTCGGGGGTGGTACCAATGGATCGGGCATAGCCACATTAGTGGAGATGGAACCAACTTCCAAGTCTCTATGACCTTCAGAAAGAAAGTTATTGAAGAATATCTTGATCTCCAATGGGCATTCATTCCTAACCCTAATCACAACCCTAACCCTAACCCTAACCACAACCCTAACCCTAACCCTCATTGCAAGCCTAACCCTTATTCACCATAGGGTGAATAACTTCACGCTGCTTGCTCGAAACGTTCTGAAATTCGGTGTGGTCGCGTGGCACGCTACCCTTCATTAATCCCGAAATGCCCAAGTCTCTATGACTTTCAGAAAAAAAGTTATTCAAAAATATCTCGTATTTTTTGGGGGAGATTTGGTGGTTTCACCATTTCCGAAGGTCGTAGAAGCTCAGGGATGGTCCCAATGGATTGGGCATAGCCACATTAGTTGAGATGGAACCAACTTCCAAGTCCCTATGACCTTCAGAAAAAAAGTTATTGAAGAATATCTTGATCTCCAATGGGTTTTCATTCCTAACCCTAACCCTAATTACAACCCAAAAATCAAACACTAATCACAACCCTAACCCTAACCCTTCCAAAGGTCGTAGGAGCTCGGGGGTGGTACCAATGGATCGGGCATAGCCACATTAGTGGAGATGGAACCAACTTCCAAGTCTCTATGACCTTCAGAAAGAAAGTTATTGAAGAATATCTTGATCTCCAATGGGCATTCATTCCTAACCCTAATCACAACCCTAACCCTAACCCTAACCACAACCCTAACCCTAACCCTAACCCTCATTGCAAGCCTAACCCTTATTCACCATAGGGTGAATAACTTTGCGCTGCTTGCTCGAAATGTGCTGAAATTCGGTGTGGTCGTGTGGCAGGCTACCCTTCATTAATCCTGAAATGCCCAAGTCTCTATGACTTTCAGAAAAAAAGTTATTCAAAAATATCTTGTACTTTTTGGGGGAGATTTGGTGGTTTCACCATTTCCGAAGGTCGTAGAAGCTCAGGGATGGTCCCAATGGATCGGGCATAGCCACATTAGTGGAGATGGAACCAACTTCCAAGTCCCTATGACCTTCAGAAAAAAAGTTATTGAAGAATATCTTGGTCTCCAATGGGTTTTCATTCCTAACCCTAACCCTAATTACAACCCAAAAATCAAACACTAATCACAACCCTAACCCTAACCCTTCCAAAGGTCGTAGGAGCTCGGGGGTGGTACCAATGGATCGGGCATAGCCACATTAGTGGAGATGGAACCAACTTCCAAGTCTCTATGACCTTCAGAAAGAAAGTTATTGAAGAATATCTTGATCTCCAATGGGCATTCATTCCTAACCCTAATCACAACCCTAACCCTAACCCTAACCACAACCCTAACCCTAACCCTAACCCTCATTGCAAGCCTAACCCTTATTCACCATAGGGTGAATAACTTCGCGCTGCTTGCTCGAAACGTTCTGAAATTCGGTGTGGTCGCGTGGCACGCTACCCTTCATTAATCCCGAAATGCCCAAGTCTCTATGACTTTCAGAAAAAAAGTTATTCAAAAATATCTCGTATTTTTTGGGGGAGATTTGGTGGTTTCACCATTTCCGAAGGTCGTAGAAGCTCAGGGATGGTCGCAATGGATTGGGCATAGCCACATTAGTTGAGATGGAACCAACTTCCAAGTCCCTATGACCTTCAGAAAAAAAGTTATTGAAGAATATCTTGATCTCCAATGGGTTTTCATTCCTAACCCTAACCCTAATTACAACCCAAAAATCAAACACTAATCACAACCCTAACCCTAACCCTTCCAAAGGTCGTAGGAGCTCGGGGGTGGTACCAATGGATCGGGCATAGCCACATTAGTGGAGATGGAACCAACTTCCAAGTCTCTATGACCTTCAGAAAGAAAGTTATTGAAGAATATCTTGATCTCCAATGGGCATTCATTCCTAACCCTAATCACAACCCTAACCCTAACCCTAACCACAACCCTAACCCTAACCCTAACCCTCATTGCAAGCCTAACCCTTATTCACCATAGGGTGAATAACTTTGCGCTGCTTGCTCGAAATGTGCTGAAATTCGGTGTGGTCGCGTGGCAGGCTACCCTTCATTAATCCTGAAATGCCCAAGTCTCTATGACTTTCAGAAAAAAAGTTATTCAAAAATATCTTGTACTTTTTGGGGGAGATTTGGTGGTTTCACCATTTCCGAAGGTCGTAGAAGCTCAGGGATGGTCCCAATGGATCGGGCATAGCCACATTAGTGGAGATGGAACCAACTTCCAAGTCCCTATGACCTTCAGAAAAAAAGTTATTGAAGAATATCTTGATCTCCAATGGGTTTTCATTCCTAACCCTAACCCTAATTACAACCCAAAAATCAAACACTAATCACAACCCTAACCCTAACCCTTCCAAAGGTCGTAGGAGCTCGGGGGTGGTACCAATGGATCGGGCATAGCCACATTAGTGGAGATGGAACCAACTTCCAAGTCTCTATGACCTTCAGAAAGAAAGTTATTGAAGAATATCTTGATCTCCAATGGGCATTCATTCCTAACCCTAATCACAACCCTAACCCTAACCCTAACCACAACCCTAACCCTAACCCTAACCCTCATGGCAAGCCTAACCCTTATTCACCATAGGGTGAATAACTTCGCGCTGCTTGCTCGAAACGTTCTGAAATTCGGTGTGGTCGCGTGGCACGCTACCCTTCATTAATCCCGAAATGCCCAAGTCTCTATGACTTTCAGAAAAAAAGTTATTCAAAAATATCTTGTACTTTTTGGGGGAGATTTGGTGGTTTCACCATTTCCGAAGGTCGTAGAAGCTCAGGGATGGTCCCAATGGATCGGGCATAGCCACATTAGTGGAGATGGAACCAACTTCCAAGTCCCTATGACCTTCAGAAAAAAAGTTATTGAAGAATATCTTGATCTCCAATGGGTTTTCATTCCTAACCCTAACCCTAATTACAACCCAAAAATCAAACACTAATCACAACCCTAACCCTTCCAAAGGTCGTAGGAGCTCGGGGGTGGTACCAATGGATCGGGCATAGCCACATTAGTGGAGATGGAACCAACTTCCAAGTCTCTATGACCTTCAGAAAGAAAGTTATTGAAGAATATCTTGATCTCCAATGGGCATTCATCCCTAACCCTAATCACAACCCTAACCCTAACCCTAACCCTAACCCTCATTGCAAGCCTAACCCTTATTCACCATAGGGTGAATAACTTCGCGCTGCTTGCTCGAAAAGTGCTGAAATTTGGTGTGGTCGCGTGGCAGGCTACCCTTCATTAATCCCGAAATGCCCAAGTCTCTACGACTTTCAGAAAAAAAGTTATTCAAAAATATTGTGTACTTCTTTGTTGAGATTTGGTGGTTTGACCCCTTCCGGAGGTTGTAGAAGCTCGGGGGTGGTACCAATGGATCGGGCTTCCCCACATTAGTCCAGATGGAACCAACTTCCAAGTCTCTATGACCTTCAGAACAAAAGTTATTCAAGAAAATCTTCAATTTCCAATGGGTTTTCCTCCCCAACCCTAACCCTAACCCTAACCCTAACCCTCATTTCAGCCCTAACCCTATTCACCTTAGGGTGAATAACTCTGCGCTGCTTGCTCGAAACGGGCTGAAATTTGTTGTGGGTCTGTGGCTGTCTCCCCTTTACTATGTGTGAAATGCCCAAGTCTCTACGACTTTCAGAAAAAAAGTTATTCAAAAATATCGTGTACTTCTTTGTTGAGATTTGGTGGTTTGACCCCTTCCGGAGGTCGTAGAAGCTCGGGGGTGGTACCAATGGATCGGGCACCCCCACATTAGTTCAGATGGAACCAACTTCCAAGTCTCTATGACCTTAAGAACAATTTCAGATTTATTCCCCTTAATTCCCATAGAAAGTTTCCAACTTTGAAAATTATCCAATTTTTCTTAATAATTATCCATCCATCCATGGACCTTCACTCACATCTGATGAACTTTTCTAAGAATCTGTTGAGTTTTCCGTACGTGTCGTTGCTGAAACGATCCCCACATCCAGGTCTCATTATCTCCTGCATCTGTTCTGTTCGTTTGGTTTGTTGGATCTCACCCTCACTGGCAGAGCACGGCTCATTACTTCCTCTTCGTCTCTCTAACCTTCCCGTGTTCCTTCACTGACCCATTTGTCACCTGCTTATCTAAACACAACCAAGCACTTCCTCCACGCTGCCATTCCTGATCTGGGTACTCACTGGGATGGACAGAAACCAGGCCACCTCCTGTGTACCTCGGGCCGCTTGTGATGGCACAGGAACCACACTTGGGCTGCGTTTAACTGAAGTGTCTCCTGCCATCTGAAGACACATTTGTTAACTCAGCCGACCATCAAGAGGCCGGGACAGTGCACTTAGAGCAGCGGGGTTTCAAAGAAACAACTGCAGCAGATGATGATGCCAACGTCAGGGGCCAAATATATCGTTTGGAGGCAAATAACAGAAATAAACCAGGATACTCTTAATGTGGAAACATTGAAAAGGCTTTATTAGTGTAACTAATGCATGGCAAAGATAAAAACCAGTGGGTTACAGCACACTGGCCACCAGTGGTAAAGGAAGAACAAGACCAATAATGGTCTGAGAGTCAAGAGTGTCTTGGTTTATGTATTTTTTTTTTGCACCAAAGAGCAACTTGTGCTTGTGTCCAAATAAAAACACCGGATCCAGCATATTTAAATGTGGATTCCTGAGGAGGAGTGTGGTTTCCTTTTCTCAAAGATGAGACATGTATGTTTTCAGCGATTGTTTTTGGAGCTGTGATTGTCCCTTTACATAGACAGTTCTTTTCATGAGACCTAATACGTCTCAGGGCCAGTTGGCGTGACGACAGTGGTGCCAGGGTAGTAACTAACTGAATGAAGGCCTGATGCAGTGCGAGCGGAGTTGTGGTTTAGCGAGTCTGGAGTCCAGTGCCAGCTGCCCTCTTGCTGCCCCGAGAAGAAGCCAAATCCAAACCCTCTGTCAACAAATGGAGCGTGAAGCGGGATCCATCTCTGTGAGCTCGGTGGCGCCGGGGACCGACGGCATCGGGCCTGGTCTGTGTTTGTCGCCTCTTTGTGTCTGCGGCTCCTGCAGGACTGTCAGCCGGGCACTTAACACGCAGCGTGGAACACAGCAACAGATGTCAGGGTGAAGCATTGTGTATTTGTTACGTGTGAATTCCTGCAGAGGAATCAAGGTCAGTCTGATTCTAACTATTTCAACAAATTTTTAAACCATTTCTTTCTTTGATTTCTTTATTCCTCTGAGCCCTGGTGTCAGTCCAAACCTAAATATGAGCTGCTGGACTCGTCCTTTATTAGCATCAACACACACTAGATTATTTTGAGCCAGTTATGCAGACATGATTCTGCTAGCAGACGTGCAGTAGTAATAGTGCAGCAAATGTCTTATTCCGCAGCTAAAAATAGTCCCAACAGCAGATAAAGAATGGACGCTGCTGCAGGAATAGAAAGAGGCATGAAGATGTAATGTTACCCCAATGATCACAGAGGATTAAATCAGGACACTCAGGCTCTGGTGAATTCACTTTTAGTTTAATGTATATAGAGAATACTGGAATAAATACAGAAGTCTCTGGCAGAAAGTACACAGAGCAAAACTTCTCCCAGAATGCACTCAAACAAGATTAGTTCATTATGAAATCCTGTCTTCTTTGCAGGATAAATACGAGCAGATGAGAAGCATGAACACGACAGTGGCATCGTAACATGTCTGACTTAACGTGGCAGAAACAGCACAATTTGCAAAAGGAATAAAAAAAGACATGTCCTCAGTTTACACTGTGCACAGCTGGATAAAGTCCCTGAGCATTAAAACCTGTCGAGTTCGGAGCAGGTGAGTCGACTGTAATTACAGGTTTTAGCAGAGCTCAGCGGAGCAGTCTCACCACAGGCCTGCGTGGATGATTGATGCTCTGGAACAAGGTGATTAATGAATAATTGGGTGTTTTAGAGTTCACCTGATATCCAGCTGTCACTGAAGGAGCACCTGCCGCGATGCAGATGTTTTTCACACAGACAGGTGCTTGTTCTACACCTGTCGTGGTTTTTCTTCACATGTGCCATTTACAATGTGTTTCTCCTGCTGGATAAGGAAGAACCACATTTACAGCATCATTAACGGGAACGCTGGATTTCATTTATCTTTAACTGGAAATGATTTATCTAAGACGGTGTAAGAAGAAATCAATTCAATGTGAAACTCTACGTGGCACCAATTTTAGACCCATCTATAATTTGATGTTATGAAGGCGTGTCATTGTGAGCTCTCATCCCCTCAAACCAGTTTGTCATGCCACCGAGCTTCAAACTCACACTCACAGTGTTTATTTCTAAATTTGAATTTAAGCTACGTTCCCCTGGGATATAACAAGATTCACGATACTACAAATCTTTTCTCATAAACCATGTTCGGCCTTCTTTCTTCAGTCGAACATGGAAACATCATCTCAGTACATCCAGCTGCTGCGTTTCCATTTAGACCCAACACAAGGCCCGACATGTTGAAGCCCAGCACGTGCAAATCCATTTCAAACCTGCCTCCATCCCACCTTAAATCTCCCCGTTCTCCCAGCAGGCGGACTCCACAGATTCTTGCTGATCTGCTGGGTTTCATACCAGGTCCTGCAGCTCCAGGATGATTGGTTCGTCTCTCCCGGGCGTTTCACGAGGCGGGCGACCGCGGCGCGTCCAGCTGTGTGCCCTCGTACCTCATACTGCAGCAACAAATAGAGGGATTTCTCCTTGGAACATCATGGAGTCTTCAGTGAACTAATTTGGCTCCCTTGCAGAGAGATTAGGAGGGAGGAGAGCGTCGGTTACAGAATGGAAGAACGGTGAGAGAGAGAAGAAAGAGAGGAAGAGAGAGAGTGGCTGAGGGCTGTGAATTCATCATGTCATCAACATTTAGATTTTTTTTTAGTGTGCAGGATTTGTGGAGACTGGAAAATACAATTTCACAAACATTGTTCTCTTCATGCCGATGTACAAACTTGTGTGCTGCAGATTAAGAGAAGATTTAGAGAAGCGACAGAAGGTGAAGGAGATGCAGAGTTCTGAGAACACAAAAAAATAAACAAGGAAAACACGAGCAAGGTGCGAGAAAATATGAAAGTGTGTTGGGGAGAGGAAAGAAGGAAAAACAGAAGATATATACGCAGACAAACTAAGGGAGAAATCATACGATTACCCGACAGTCTTGTTTTTGTCTAAGTGTTTGTGTTTGTGCTCGGCTCCGTTCTTTACGGGCACAAATGTCACAGCACAAAAAAATACATTAACTGGCAGGTTTGTTGCATCTGCTGAGTCTTTTAAAATAAGCGGGTAAATATTTAGATTTTTCTTCTCTGCAGTGAGAAGAAATGTATTAAGGTGTCATATAGCTCGTAGATTATTGACGTCAAATCTAGAAATAGCTATGATATTTTGAAATGTTCAAAATAAGCATCAAATTACTGATTTAATCCAAACTCACTGGAAGAAACGATTATGCATCAGTGTGATAAAAAAATAAAATGACATAAAACCGATCTTTGTAGAAATAATTTGACCTTGTAGTTTGGTTCGTTTATAATTTGAATGAGATAAGGGCTGTACTGCAGCCAGCCACCAGGGGGCGATTGAGACGCTTTGGCTTCTCTGCTGGGGAGCTGTCATGCCGTCCATCTCTATGTGTAGGTCCGTTAAGCTTGGTAATCTATATATATGAAAGTAAAAAGTCTAATGATTTCATTTTTTAGAGTTTATATAACTCAAAATCCTCAATGTTAAAATATTCCGCCCCCTGGTGTTGTATCCTTTGTCCTGCAGCAGCTTCAGCATCTCGGTTGTCCACGTCCTCACAGCAGCGTGCTGTTAATGGAAACCACTGACTGGACCTGGCAATGACAATCACACTCCGGTGGGGGGGCCAGGAGGTGAGGAGGGGTCTGTTTGTGTGAGAGTAAGAGATGCAGCGGAGCTCAGTGGGAGGGAATATCATCCATTTCCATGTTGATACCCTCTGTCTTTCACATTCTGTGTCACTCGACGGTAAAGGAATTTCCTCCTCATAGGATTAATGGAGTGTTACCAGCTCAGCACATTACAGGAGCACAGAGGAGAGACCACATCTGTCAGAAAATGAAAATATCACATCGTAAATGCAATTATGACGAAAAGATCTGTTTCACAATCACACTATGTTTTGCCTCTGGTTTTTATTTTGGAGACAGAAGTTGGAGGTCCTGCAGTTTTCCTGCAGCCAGAGTGTTGTTATCGCTGCCAGGATAAGCGTTGGGAGGTAGGTGTCGCCTGCGGTCAGTCTGTCTGGGATATGTCCGTGGTAGAGGGATGTGAAAGTTGTTCTGACGCTAAAACTCAGGATTTTTCAAACGGTTGTTGTTGCGTCGCTCCATAAAGTCTGAATGGAGAGGTCGAGGAGTCCAGTGATTCAGCTCTGATTCCTCCACGTTCCCTCCAGAGTGTGTTTCGACTTCTGTTTGGGACGTTTGATGAAAGGAGTCAGTCGTGTTCTTCAGCAGAAGCTTCTTGGATATTTACTTTCAGTGATATGATGTCACGATTCTAACGATTCTATGTTTTACCTTTACTAAAAAAACAAAGCTTATCTCTAAAGTCGGGATATTACTTCTTGAGAAAGTTCCCTAAAACATTGAGAAACATCTGATCTCACACTGTTGGAGGCTTTGAAATCAAACTGTCCCTCTGAGATGTTGATTTGTCGGTGTCTTGAAATAGTGAATCCTCTCCTAGTTGAATAAAGGTTTTAAAAGAATCATGCTCAATAAATAACAAAGTGGTAGAGTCTCTGAAAACTCCTTTGAAACGTGCACCAGTAATCAGTGGAGCCTAAACACTTACCTCAGCGTCAACTGACTCACTCTTTCCCAGTGCCCTGTGACGCTGCACAGCTGGACTAAACAACCCTGCAGTGAACACGCTGTGACCCACGACGACCGGCCTGCAGCGAGAAAACAGATGCTGCTGCTGGAAAACAGTCGACTGTGAGGACTGCGATGTTCATAGTAATTAGTCCCTTCAGGAGAGAGGTCGTGGGGGGGGGGGGGGGGGGGGGGGGGGGGGGGGGGGGGACAACAACAGTGAGTGGAACATCTGCATCAGAAGCAAATCTGAATCAGAGGAAGAGAATTAAAGAAAGGTTGAGTGAAGCAGAGATATTCCAGAGGATAGAAGAGCAACAGGATGCACTTTGTGTTGTCAGGTTATACTGTCATGCAGCCCCCTCTTGTGGTTAGTCAGTATTTCAGATTTGGCACAAATGAACCACAGGTCATTATCCATATAGTTGAAATCAGAATATAAAGATTTCACCACGAATGACTGGAAATACCAAATCATGAAAGTTTACAGTGCGGTGAGATGCATTTTGGCCTCAGGTCCTCGGCGAGGGAGTCGACTCTCCGACGTCGTGCCTGATGTTTAAAAACTCCCAAATTTATTCCACAATAAACAAGAGTGAGCGAGTTAATGAAAGACGGATCGCTCTGCTTAAAATATTAAACATGAGGGGAAATGACAGGATCCGTACCCATGAATTTTCTGGGCCCCGGAGGAGAAATACTTTATGGTGATTCCTTTCACAGGCCGAGAGCTGGAGGCTCCATTATCACCTTCCTGGATGAAGCTGTGACCACTGACGGGCACATGCGGTGGACAAATGTCCGACCGGGCTGCTCCGCCGGTCAGAGGCTGAAACACTGGAGGACAAGGGACAGATTCGTGAACATGGATTAAGTTGTGAGCTTTCTCCGCAGCAGACGATCTTGCAGTTGTGTTTTTACTTTATTGCATTAACTTCTATTTACTTTTGGCTCCGTCAACACGTTTGAACCACTGTGGCTGAACATGTGGCTGCAACACAACGTGGGTTCGTCTGTGTAGAAAAGGCTCGTAAACACGTCTGACTGAAAAAGATTTTCCATGTTTTTTTTTCCACGCAGAAGAAGAAATAAATAAATAAAGGCTGGAATTCTCTTTTCACTAAATTTAAATTTCTCCCGCTACACAGGTGGGATATAAAAACTGGATCAGAGACAGAATAGTAGAATTGCACTTGGAGATTTCATGCCTGCACCAGAACATGCATTGCATCAGATTCCATCTCCACTGAAAACTGTTAAAACTAAATGCAGGCAACAAAAAAAATATATATTTATCTATCTATTTTCTTTACGATGAAGGTCCAAATAAAAGACAAAGAATAAAACACAGAACGAAGCACAGTTTCTTTAACATATAAACATATCTAACTAAACCAATGTCTCCACAAATGAAGAGGAAGGAGACGTGATCCAAACTTGTTCTTCTGTGAATATCCCACTTTATTGAAACTGTTTTGTTCAATTTGTCCGAAACGTTCACAATAAGTCGCAGGAAAAGGAACTCACGTGTTTGACCACAATCTTTACCATAAACTCCCGACAGAAGACAGAAAGGCGTTTTTTTAAACTTTCCTGAACATCCACTGACGAGACTCAGACCAAGGTCAGACCGAGCCTCTGTAATTATTCTGTGCATAATCACTGCACATGGATTATTTTTACATGGCCGTGGGACAAAGGTCTTAGACTCTGGTGTGTAAAAGTTTGTTGGACTCAGAAAGAAGAAGAAGAGAAACAACTAATAATTCTGTGGCCAGTTTCCCGTTGGGTCTCAAGTGATTGAGGAGAGAAACATATTTAGTTTCAGTGTTGAAAGAGAAGAATTGCCTAAATGAGGATGTGAGACACCCTGACCTCTCTCCCTCCACACTAAAGAAAACGAATCCTCAGGTTCAGGTTTTGACGAGAGGAGCAAACCGTCCACACTCTCCACGTTGCAAAAGCAAACAAACGGCACATGGGAGCGATGAAGGGGGAACAGCCGAACTAAACGAGTCTTTAATAACACTCTGCAAAGGGCCTTGTAATTGCAAGCGAGCGGAACGTTTTCTAATTATAAGCACTCGCAGGCACGCGCTGGTTTCTTGCGCCTTCTGCAGCCCAGCGAGCCCCGTTAGCCCACGGCTAGCCGCGCAGCTGAAACCACATGAGATGCTGCAGATTGCAGGATGGCGGAGGCCGTTTGGCTCGGGCTGGGTTTTCATTCGGGGCCGGTTAGCTGAGCAAACACTGTGTGAAGTGGGCATGTGCGCAGCCAGATTCAAAACAAAATCAAGGAAAGTACAAATTTTCCATGTGTTTGGCTGGAGTCTGGAGTTGAGTAGTTTCTGGTTAGCAATTAGAGGATGTGACTGTCAACGTAATTATAACTTCCTAATTGCGGCCGGCGGGTTCCAAGTTGGATCCCGGGTTGGAAAACTGAATTTTTCTTTCTTTTTTTTGGCGCATTTCCGACCAGAAATTCCAGTTAAATGTTTGTTTTCATGCAATTCTACCACAAGAACTTTTTTTAATTAAACCTGTCGGACTTACAGAGACGAGGCCGACGGGAGCGCTGACATATCGAGGGTCTACGGCATGTTGGAAAAGGCTTTTTTGGTGTTTTGTGAGTTGCTCTCAAAGAGTTCAGCAGAACAGATGTTTGCAGAGTTTAAACATGGGTCATCGGGTTAAAGGACTTTTTCTCAATGGAAGAAAACTTTAAAAACAGCCTGTGCTTCATGAAGAGGACGAATAAACACAACATCATTTAAAAATAAAACATAAGCAAAAGCAAAATCAAGTAAAAATCCGTTTGGTAAAAGTATTTTTTCACAAAGTCCCCTGATGAAACCAAACAGTTCTTTATCAACATTTTTTCTAAATGAATAAATTAATTATTCAAAAAATAAACTAATTATTCTCTTAGAAATTAATGAAAATGTTGAGATGAAATGATTTTCATCTGACTGCTGTTCCAGATCTGCACCAAAAATCAGATTGCATCTTTCTTGGCTCAGGGTTGAGGAGTTTTTGAATAATCCTGCCAACAAGCAAACAAACAAAAGCAGACAAAAGGAATAATCTCCTTGGCGAAGGGAAGTGACATGTACTCTAGTTCTGTCAGTTACTCTCATTCGATGTCATATTATTTTGAAGTCTCTAGCTTTGACAACTGTAGGTCGTCCTCATAATTTTCAATGTGAACGTAAAGAATATGTTAAATTCTACTTTCATAATGTCTCCAGTGTCGTCCAGCAGCTGTGCCTCATCAAACCCGGCGTGAACTTGAACCCAGAGATCAGCTGGCACGTTCTCAGCGACAGCTCCTGTTGACCCCGCCGACGGGAAGAAGCCGTCTTCCCGTCTCTACCAGAGATCCGGTGGCTGATCCGCTCTGACCTTTTACCGTCCGCGGTAAAGCTGTAATTAAAAACCAGGAGTTAATGGACAGGAGCCAAAATGCTAAGCAACCCGAGGAACTGAACCAGTTCAACAGAAACCACGCAACAGCACCTCTGGGCTTCTGCCTATTTGCCTCCATTTTGGACGAGCTCCAGTGCCGGCTTTTAATCTGAGATCATTGGTGCTTGGAAACATCACAACTGCAGTTTACACAGCCGCTTACAGCTCCGTCCTCAGCGGACCGGGGCTCCAGAGGGAAAGATCACCGGGGTTATTTGGAGCTCCAGAAAAAGTGGGTCTTAGGTTTTTCTTTGTTTCCAGTTCACCTTCTGTTTTCAGGGCTTTGTCCGACTGGAGCTGTTGTTCAGAAATCAAACCTGAGAGTATCTCACGAAACCTTGATGGCCAAATATAAGAGATTACGTTTTTAAGGTCAGTTCAGCGAGACCAGAGTCTTCGGCCCAGAGGTCTGTGGTTATTATAAAAACCTGAAAAGCACAAGAAGTCAAATTCTGGGCTGAATCCAGACGCAGCAGAGAAATGATCCACATCACAGCCTCCTCTCGTCTGCAAGGGTCAGAGCTTTTCAGATTTACACAAACATGCAGTTTCACAAGTAAACATTTCAGCTGCTTCAACTTTTACTTTTACTGCCAAAGATTTTGGTTCCGAAAAAATAAATAAACCGTTAAAGAGTCATTAAGACCTGACCGTCTGTCTCCTGGTTCTAATCAGTGTCATGGCGGCGCACAGCCGTGGAGCTGCGGACTAAGATGATGATGATTATAACCGATGGGCAACGGCTGCAAGAAACTATTAATAGAAAAAACAACTTTTGCAGTTTCCAAAATACGCTTTTCTATGTTCAAACACAAACCTGAACCTTACCTCAAGTCTTTTTTTTAATTTGAGATGTAGTTGGTCTGAACACTCGTTTGCCTTGAAGCAAAGACATACGATGTTTTCCAGTTTTTCTTTCCTCCAGTGAGTTGTATAGATTTGTAGACGTTCTGCAAAGTTAAAGGTCAAAGTCTGTTGTAAAGAGAGAAACACCGAAGCAGCTGAAACACCTCATCAGAAGTCCAGACACCCAGTGACCCACATTTGCATAATGCACGGCTAGCAACGAGTGTGACACGCCCCCTAACCACGCCAGGTAAAGTGAGAGCAGATATTATATATATATATATATATATATAGTAGATATTATATATACACGTTGAGAGAGCTGATGAGTGGAGCTGCAGACAGTTTAAGGAAAAATGTCTGAACCTGAATATGAGCAGAATATTTCTTCTCTGAGAATGACTTAGAGAAGTAAAGGTTGATAAATGGTACTTTTCTTTAAAGTGAGAATCAAATCCAAGAAAGTTAAGCTTGTGCTTGGTTCCCATGGTGTGAACTTCCTCCCTCAGGTTGCCTTGGGACGGACACATTTCTCAACAACACAAAGAATAATTCCGTACGTACGATTTTAGATTGACTGTACGCAGCCTATGGCCACGCAGGTGATAAATAAATAAGAGGCAGTGTTAGTGCAGCTGTGAATCTTCCTGCTCAGGATAAAACAAATGCAACAAATGCAGAGACAGCTTCCCTGACACACACACACACACACACACACACACACACACACACACACACACACACTGCCTGTGGATGTCTTTAGCGTCTGCTGGGTTTACAGTGAGCAGAACGTGTGCTCCTCTATGGGACTCTGTGATGAATAGCACTTGGCCGGTACCCAGACCCAACAGCCAGACAATTGTTAACACACAGTCCAACCTGAGACCCCGAGATCATAAATTAGAGCCGTTTAGTCGAGCCGTCAATCAACCTTTCAAACAGAAGCTGACGGACGCAGCCCGAGGCCTCCAACCTTGATTTTTCTTTCTGCTCCTTCATTAGTCGGAGCACATTCCTCGCTCTTCTTGCGTATTTCTTTTATTCCTCGTTGTTGTTACTTTTGTGCGTCTGCCTGTCTTTTACCTCAGGTATTCGTTCCTCCAGCTCCGTCCTCCCTCGTTCACAGGAACAGCCGTAATCTTGGCGTCTGCCCGGAATCTGCGCTGGATGGAAATGTTGACAAGGTGACGATGATTCCATACAACTCCATAGTTTTCCAAAATGTTCTCCCAGAACCAGGAGAAACACGTTGTCACCACTTAGTCAGAATGATTTATGAGGCTGTGTTTTTACTGCGGGATGATCGTTCATAATTTATGGCTTTGACCAAATTGATCATCTCGTCTCATGGTTCAACTCTTTGACAGTTGGAAGATGGTGAGCAGTTACATCATCTCTCTCTTCAGGTACTTTTTAAACGTAATTTCTTGTGTATTCATGCGAAACTTCGTCCAAGATACTGCAAAGAGTTTGTGTTTTCAGATTCTTTAATGAAACACCCGTGATTTTGTTGGTATCACCAAACAAAGACGGCACATTTCCTCCCCAGGTCAATTTTTACAGCAAAACCCACAACATTTGAATTTGTTACATCGACTTTGACGTTTCTTGAACGGTTTAACATGAATTTTAAATATAAATAGAGTTCCACGGAGATGCATGAAAGATTCATGATGCAGGTGGAATGTTTTCTGTACTTTTTCACAAAGACATAAACGTGCAGGACTCCCTGTAGTGAAACCAGATGTCTTTTCTATATTGTAAAACCAAGCACGCAAACCCAGCAATAAAATAATATGTAGATACAAATAGATATGTGAGTCTCTGTTTGCAGGTTTGACGTGTGTGGAGTTTATTATTCACAGATCTGATCCAGCTCTGAGTGATTTAACAGTTTGACCTGACAGATTGATGAGGCAGACAAGAGAAGCCGCTGCCAGATTACAGCCTGTGTCCCCTGATGATGTCCACAGCAGGTGTCTGTCCCAACAGGTTTTCCTCTTGTGTACAGTCTGATCTCTCGTCCTCTCAGGGAGGAAAGACGACCTGTCTCACTTCCCAAAGCAGCGTCACGTGTCCAGAGTTTTCCAGAACCAGTCGCTGTTATTGTGATGTGAAATTACTTGACCTGATGTTGTTCAAAAAAAAAAAAAACAACTGGAAAGTTGAGTCTCATCCCAAAAAGTCTTTGCAGTTGCTTTTCACTGCAGGCGTCAGCGTGAATCATTAACGTGTGAGTGTATGTGGGATTTATTCATAAATAAAATAGTCATATGAATTGTAAATAAGAATATTGAAGTTATAAAGTCGTTTGGGGACAGTGGTGTCGCGTGTACATGCTCAGCAAGTTCATTTTCATACTGTGGTTTAGTGCTGCCCTCTCATGGCGGAAATGTGACCAAGCGTTTTAAGTTCTGTTACATAATACAGAGTCAGTGTGCTTTGTATGTAAAAGGTCCATTTTCACTTTATTGCAAAAAACTATTATAGTTAAAAGACACAATAATTACGCTGCAGCAGCGGCCATGTGTGTAATAACAGGCAGAACATGTTCAGTATAAAGACAGATGCAGATGTGTGTCCTTCTCGTGGCCCAGACAAAAGACATTTGAAGCTACAACGTCCACTTGTTAAATAGAAAATGTGGACAAAATATCCCAAAACTAATGTGGGCCTGTTTTGGTGCCTGAGGGAAGACGTAATCTGAATGTGAACCTGAAGTGGCTCATGTGGTGAACGGTGAATATGACCAGTCAAGTGACATCATCTGACGCAGCATGTGGACGAGCAGTGGGACAGCGTGGGTCAAAACCAATTTCCTGTGTGTGGTAATACAACAAGACAGTTTCTTAATACATAAGAAAAACATTCACAAACATTCTCGATTGTTTTAGATTTTCTCTCGACATGAACTCAATTTTATTCAGTAAAACTTCCTCACCAAGCAAATCACAAGGTACAATAACATAACCATCCAACAGGGGGCACCGCAACATAAGAAAACATGACCGCTCTCTGTCTGACTCTTTCTTTTCTTCTCCAGCAGTAATGACTTTAACATCCACAGTCTCCGTGTGTCCCTGAGTGTGGACACCACGTCTGAGGCTTCTCAAAAAATGCCTCAAGCCCCAAATTACACCACTGTGAATGTTCCAGGGAAACTTTTTGCCACATACATTTCATTTTAAGTGCACAGTCATATTCTCATTGCATAAGTCCCTGTCGCTGCTGGACCACACTGCAGCCGCAGGGGCAGCAGGAGGCTGAGGGTTTGTATTGGAAGGAGAGACACTCGCTCGACTTCAGGTTTGAGTCCCGCTCGCTCTGGAAGGCGACAAATTAACAAATACTTTCTAGAGTGGAACAATAAAACGCCACCGGGAAGGAATCACGAGTTCATGAAGGCGCTCACTCAGCGATGGAAATATGTGGATTGCAGTTTCCGTAATGAACACCACTTTTTCCACTGCCTCTCGCTCCAATATAATTTAACAGCCCTTGTGGTAATTGAGCCAGTCTGTTAGGTGCTATGTGTTAATGTGTCTTAATTACAGAGTTGACTCACAGGGCCGCCTTTGTACGACGGAAAGAGGGGAAAACGACACATTAAAATGATAACTCTGCATATTTCATTAAATTTATATTAATGATTTCATTATTCGCAGCAGATTGGATTAGTATTCTGCTCAGGACCCCTCTTAGCATGGAAAACAAATGGATTTGGCGTTAATGTTTTCACAATGAACAAGACTCCCTCCCCCGACTGTCTCATATGAGCTCAATCCAGTTTATCATGATTTTCACACAGACTAAGAAGTGCAATAGATTTATGGCCACAAAAGGCTGATAAAATCCTTATCTGTGATTAAAATTCACTCTTCTCTCGTCGTTAATATGCTTATTAGATTTTTCCTCCCCCTTTTATTTGATGGAGGAGATTATTACAGCTTGCGTGATGGTGGCATCGCGGCTCGTTCCACGGCCACGGCGCCTCTGGAAGACTCCGGCCGGCACGAGGCCTGGACTCAGTCGCGGATAAAACTTTTATCGCCACTTTATGTGCCACGGAGATCAGAGAGGTGAGCCGGCGCTTTGAGGGAAAGAAAGGAGGGAAGACATAACATTTCTGACCTTTAAGAGAAACACATCATTGACCTATAAAGAAGTGTGAATTTCTCCCTGCAAACCTGTGGCAATCATCCTGACCGGTCCCCTCAGTTCTGACCT
Source organism: Paralichthys olivaceus (assembly GCF_024713975.1). Taxonomy (NCBI): domain Eukaryota; kingdom Metazoa; phylum Chordata; class Actinopteri; order Pleuronectiformes; family Paralichthyidae; genus Paralichthys; species Paralichthys olivaceus. The sequence goes on along the minus strand of NC_091108.1, from coordinate 2,052,757 downwards.
TTTTCAACCTTTCCGGCTGAAGTTTTTCAATGTTAGTTGGAGACCGGTTGGCCTCGTGGTTATGGGGACAGACCCCAACGCACCCTAAAGGCTACAGACTCGATCCATGCAAACAGATGTCCCCGCCAGAATCCTGATGTTTTATAAAAACATGAGTACAAGTTGATGTTTCCGTCGGTTTGGGTTTTCCAGACTTTTATCGATGATGTCTTTATCTCGACTGTAAATAAACGTGGACGATTTAACGGCTCTCGAAAAAAACTGAAGCCAAATCATTTCTATCGCTCCCTGGTGGCTGGCTGCAGAACAGGTCATAAACCCTGCCGGAGAATTAACTCGCAGTTGGTTAGCTTCGTGCAGGTTCACACCACGATCACTGTTATCACATTAATGAGCCTAATATTTGTACAACTGGAGGAAATCGACAGTTTGTTGTTGTATCCTGACAATTTGTAAAATATTTGCAAACCAGTTTTATTTCCTGAAATTGTGTCGTTGTGCGTATGTGTGCGGGGAACCTACACATCGCTCAACAGCGCCCCCCACCGGTCAAAATCCCAGGCGAGTATCACCGTCTGTGTGGCGGAGACCGACAAGACCAGACCCTGAATACCTGGAAAACAATCAGTCAGTAAATCAAACATTATGTGTATAAGATATTGTCAGCGAGTTAAAGGCAACAATAAAAGAGTAGAAATATAGCCAGTAAAACGATGGGAGACTAATGAATGTGGAAAACAGAAAAAATATATGGAGGCAACAATAACAATGAAAAAACAATAAACTAGACGACAATAAAAACATTTTAAAGGAGAAACGATAAATATAAAAAACCTCTGTGAACTGCAGAGAGAGAGAAAAAAGACCCTGAGTTATAGGAAAGGGTTTTATTTCATATTAGTGCTGCTAAATATGTGACTGCTGCTTCATTTCAATGAAACTCAGAAAAAGGAAAGTAGGATGTGATATAACTGTATTTTTTATGCGGGGACTAAATTAAAAAACACTTTTATGAAGACAAAGCTCCTGAGCAGCATTACACAAACAATAATAACACTAATAACAATGATCTGACTTTCTGTTTTCATTAGACATGTTTACAGACGTGTCCCGACTCCTTCCGAGGCTGCGTTTGACGACCAATTGTGTCTCGGCGGCGTGACTAATCTCTTCTCTCATTTCGAAGACGCTTTCCACAAACGCGTCCTCTCGTCCCCGAGCAACGAAGGCTCCATCGAGTGGGTCCTCCTTGGGTCAACCTATGCCAAGACTCATTGCACTTTAGTGAACAACAGTTTGTCGTTCTTCATGTTTGTCGCAGGATCAGAAGACACACGGCTTCACACCGTGGAGTCCTGACCTTGAGTTCATAGACCTACTTTTATTTGGTCATCCCAGAATCCTCACGCAGCAGCGACGCAGGCGTCACACGTCAATCTCTTAAGAAGGTCATTCATCCCCCAGGTTGTTGGGTTTGTTGGACAACTCCTCTCTGATTTGGCAAAATGAGAGTGACTTGCACATTAACCGTGTCGCCAGGCTGCCAGACTGTCACCGTTACTGCCTATGTCATTTATTCATTGCACTCGCTGCAGTCCTGTCAGTCCGCACATTGCTGCAGTTCTTCCCCTCGCTCCATGCTGATTTTCATTTCAGCGCTCACAGCAGGTGCAAAAGAACCGACTCCCAGACTTAATGCTGGGCTCATTTCCCAGGTCAAGACTTTATTGATTGATACAGAGTACAATTACATAACCCGCCATGCATGTCCCCCACCAGTTATTAGTCTAATTTCCTTTATTACGCCCTCCGTGAACTCTGTGGTGCTGCCGCGGGCCAGGAGCCGGCACCGTCTCCTTCTTGTGGCTGTCGAGTATTAAAGCCCTGACCTGTGATTTGAAAGTGTCACCGCTGCCAGAATCATTTCACTGTGACAATTACATGACTTGAAACGACAGCGTGATGTTGTCACTTCTGACGTCTTGCTACTGGTCCGGCCGCAGCTCGTGAGATCAAATCAACTCTGCAATGAGAAGTAATAATATCAGATGTTCTGTACCTGGTGTTCTCACTGAGATGAAAAATGAAAGTCTTTTTTTTTTTTCTTTTGTACAAACAAGTGAAAACATCTTCTGGCAGAGAGTTAATTTCATTTCTTTCATTAAGATTCATTCCTACAAGGTTTTTCAAATACGTCACCAGATCTTGATTTAAAGTCGGACCACACGGGAGGTTAATGGAAAAATCCTCTCATCTATCAGCCTGAATCCCAAATTAGGAGATTAGTTTGAGATGGAGAGACGAGCGACGCGTCTTCTGACTCAACTATATGATTTTCAGTCCTGTGAATTACAGGTTATGGAAAATGCTCCGTATATCATCGGCCATGGTTCTTTTTTTTTTTTAAATGAACCACACAGAATAAGAAGTATTTCTTAATACTCTACTATACTGTGATATATACTTTTTCTTTTTATATTAATTTAGTGTAGTAACAAATAATTCAGTAGATCTGAACCGAGCTTGTGTTTGTTCCATAGTTTCATGTGATCTGGTTGGTTTTGGTTTCACATTGTATTTTAGGGACTAAAGAATTTTCTCGGACATACGTGCGTCTACAGATACTTGACTCTGATTGGTTTGTAGACGGAGTCTGACGTTGGCGTGTTGACAGTTGGGGGGGGGGGCAATAGTCTTTCTGTTTGAATGGAGGAAATGAATAAGGTGCTTCATTTGGTTGCCATGGTAATATCATTAGGGTACTACTCCCAGCAGCAGCAGCACCTTCAGGTGCAGTACTCCGCAGTACTACAGTACTCCACAGTACTACAGTACTTCACACTAGTTCAAACATTTGCGGTGAAGACTGCAGCTGTTCCTCTTCCTCTTCTTCTTCTTCTTCTTCTTCTATGTTCGATGCTGTCTCTACTTCCTGGTCCAAAAGTCCAAACTATCGTGGTTCAGACTAAACTGCAAAGTACGCAGGTCTGAACAGAAACAGGAAGTTGTGTGAGCTCCTGTGCATGATCCCTGGTAGACAGCGGCATTTGTGAAGCATAAGTGAAAGTTTCTAAAAGTGGACCTGCTGATGTGTAGTTCAACGTTTACTGAAGCTGGATCACACGTGTGTTTTCTCTCTCAGTTCAGAGCAGTTGGACTTTTCTGACTGACACTGTGAATAAAGTCTGTTCAAACAAAGAGCAGCTGCAGGAACTTGCACATTTTATTGAACTCCGCTTGTTTCACGCATTAAATTTAACAGCGCAGTGTAAATAGTGATACACTCGGATGGCTGGCACGCAGTTTAGCTTTTTGCAACTGCAGATGGAAGCGACGCTTTGATGCAATCGTCTGAAACAGATGAAAAATAGTATAAAACATCCGTTCTCTTGGACAGGTCATAAATTTGCTGCTTTATCTTGTTTAAAATGAATTGCCTGTCTGCTAACCACTTAGCTTTATGTGTCAAAACAAACCCATTACACCCCAGTTGACTAAACAGAAGACGTGGTTGTGCCATTAAGTTTATATGTCGGCATGTGTCAGTCAATACAGCGCGGTGCCTGATCATTAAAGAACATGTTTGTGAAGCCACAGAGACGTTCACACACACAGTGATTCACCATCTTCACTGTGGTTCACTCACTTATTTCAGACAAACGGGATTTTCAAGCAGAAAACTTCAGCCTTTCAACATCAACGGTGACGTAAATGAAAAACATCACGGAAGAGCAGATAATTCAGAGGTGGACTTCAACACACCTGTCGATGAGCAATCCGGTCCTTTTACTTTGAAATGCCTGGGCACCATATTGACGAAGCTTCAAAATGTGACGTCACAGCAACACACATTCTGATTGGGTAGATCGTGGAAAATTTGACCCTGATCCGAGAAAGTAAGAACCCCAATATCACCGAGTGAAACTTTGTCTGCTGGCGGAAATCGAAGATAAAATAATCCTTGCGATGTTCTCACTAGTGTGTTTCATCTAAATTGTACGAATTGTTGTTTTCTTTATCCTAGAATGAGCCCTTTAATTTTCTCATACTTTATATTTAAATACTTTATATTTAAATACTTTATACTTACATCAGGAGTGGGTCCTCTCTACGGAGGCAGCCATGTTTTGTTTACAGTAGCTCAGACTGGACAAACGAAACCTTTTGTGTTTTTATGACAACTGAAGCCGCCACAGGTTCTCTGTCATGTTTGGAAGGGGGCGGGTGAGGTGACGGGTGTTCAGCTGCAACGTGATGCTTCTCCACTAGATGTCACTAAATTCTACAACCTGAACCTTTAATTGACTTTGATTGATCAAGCGGATGGTCTCACTTATTTCATCGCTCTGTGATATTTATGAAAACTCTTGAAACCGTTTCAGAGACACATTTTCTAAGTGCACTATGAGATATTTAATTTCCCAATCACAGCAAAGAGAGATGAGAGACACAAGAGTGAAGAGCAGATCAACAGATTAACGGAGGCCGCCGGGTCACATGCCGCTCCCCCGCCGATCACGGATTTTACAGCTGCTGAGAATCAAACAGATCAAACTTCAGTGTGAGCTTGTCTGTCTGTAAGAAAACATTACTACGTAAACACTGTCATTGGGATGGATGAGTTTGGGCACGGAGCCGCTGGCACTCCGAGGTTATTGTCCTGAATGGATGGGAACGCTCACACACTCAAACACGCCCGTATGACTCACCCAGCGTTTCTGTTCGGTTACTCTGCTTTCAGACGTGCAGGGAGTGTTCCCCTCAGACGGACACGCCCAAACGCACGTGGAGCAACACGAGGATTTGCAGACTGGTTCAAACCAGGTCTCAGCCAGCAGCCGGAGGAGGCACGACTCTAAATCTGCCAGTGTCAGTAGGGCGAGTAAGAACACGTCAAAATGTTCACGGATACGTTTCGAGGGGTTCTGCAGAGGACAAGCATGATGTTTACGCTGTTGTTTGTTTCTTGTGGGACATGAAACTCACGGTGCAGGTTCCTAAATAAAATAAAAATACATCCGCTGTAAAGAATAACCACATCACAGTCACAGAATAAAGCCACAGAAGAATTAACTTTTTAAGAATTAATAAAAGTCCAACATTAAAAAACAACAACATCTATGCTAAAATGTAAAATACATTTTTAATCCAGCATTTTCTTTTATGTTTTGTTTAGGAGGTTGTGGCTCTGATCCAGTGTTTATACAGAACATCAGTCAGTAACACACATACCTCCGCCAAGGCCAAACAATCCTACACATGCCTGTTGGGATCCTGTGATAGAAATAAAGGAGGAAAAGGAAGTGGTCAAATAATCTGCACCAAACTGTTAAAACTCAGAGATCTCAACACCATGGATGTGATTTTCTTTAACACCTAGAAAAAAAAATCTCTCTGTCTCACAGCTCACAGATCTGCGTCGTCATTCGATCGCTTCTTCCCCGACCCTCCACCAAGTTTGGTGCAAATTGTTTCAGTGAATTTTGTGTATTCCTGCTGACAAACAAACTCAGACAGCGTCTTTATATCCAATCAAGCTGCTCCAGACTGCTCACACTCTGTGTTTCCCATCAGTTATCTAGACTGTGGCCACATCTAATTTCTCGCCACTGTTTCATAATGAACCAAACACATTTATCTCGTGAAAACATCAGCGATCTCTAACTCGGTGTTTTGCTCCGTTGCTGGATTGTGGATTGCTGTTTACCAAGTGCTTGGTCGCATCCTTAAAGTTTTAACTGTCCCCACAGACACCCAGGTCTGCAGTTTCAGCTGCAGTTGTGCATTTAACCACAAGTGGCAGTTTAGAAATTGTCTTTTACTTTAATGTGAGCAAACGTTTTGCACTACATCTTAAAATATACCCTGGCATTAAATTAGCATTATGGGAAACGTAGGATTCAGTGTATTTGCAGCTTCAGTTGAATTTGTCTCTCGTAACTCCTCTTTCTTATATTTACTCCACTGAATGATGTTCTTCAGATCCACCAGTTATTCCCTTCCTGTTCACCTACAAACAAACAAACAAACTGATGGACGGGGCTGAAAACATCTCCCTGATATGTTGGCCGATCAAATCAACACACGTGTACATCATATTGCCGTTCCCCAACATATTAAGTCAGAAACCTGCACCTGCACACATTCAAGTATTTACTTTATGTTTAGAGAAGACACACACATGTCACACATGTTCTCTCAGTCTCTCTCTCTTTCTCTTTCCTTCTCACTCACACAGACACACATGCTCTCTCAGTCTCTCTCTCTCTCTTTCTCTTTCTCTTTCCTTCACACACACACACACACAGACCTATTCGCAGATATGCCTCTTCATGTAGGGGGCGTCGTTATTAACAGAGCACATTAATAACAATACCGCAGGGCTCCTATTGTCTCCCCAGCATAATTATATTATCCATCATGCTTCTCCGCTGCACTGACACACATCCAAACACGGCTGGGGAGTCTCGGCGGGGCTGCTCGTCCACCAGCGTTACCGTAGATAATATTTAATTATGCTAATTCGATTGCAATCATTTTGAACAAAATGACAACATGCTTGAGCTAATGAATATTTATGAGGCAGAGGGAAAGAAGTTAATTGCTCTTTATTAGTGTGCCAGGGAAGTTATGTTCGGGACGTGCGCGAGGAGAGAGGATGACTGGGCTGGAGTGGAGCGGGGGAGGGACGGATGGAAAGAAAGATGGAGGAATGGAAAACGTTTGCGGCCGATGAGCTGTCACTGACTCATGTGATGGTGATCGCAGGCTGAACTGGAATCAGGAGATTTATTTCAAACTGTCTTTCTTCCACTTTCCCCCTTTTTTTTTTTTTTTTTGAAAGAGACAATTTCCTGAAGTCATCGTTCAGAATCACCCTCAGTCTGAATCATTCTCTCAGAGAAACTGAATCCAGGTCTGATGACGCAGCTAAATTCAGAACCATGAATCACTCAGAGAAAATCATCCCAGCAGATGTCACATGCTTACAATCACTTATTCCTGTTGAAGATCCTCATTTGTTTTCAATCATCCTCTGAGTGTCGTCATCACATGTGTTAATTGTCTCATAAAAAAACATTAAAATGATTAATGGGTTTTTAATTAATGGGAAACTTCAGTCAAATTAAAAAAACATTTACCGATCTTTCAGTCAGGAGAGAAACGAATGAGAATGAGGAAATTAATTCAATTTATTGTGAAGAGGATGAATAAACACCAAGGAAGTGCTCCTCAGTAAGGAGTCGCTTCCAGACCTGCACTGAGCTCGTTCCAAAGAGGGGGACGGACAACACAAGAATCTGATTTGCATAGTTTCCTCGTCAGTGAGGAAGTAGATTTTCCCGCTCGAATCGGCGAGTGAGGATTCGGCCGGTGGACGAGCAGAAGACGTTCTCCTCTGTTTTAAGAGATCTGTCTTGAAATTGCAGAAGGATGCCCTTTGACTTCCCTTTTTCTGTCTCACTCGAATATCCTCTGCACACACACACACACACACACACACACATGGAAATATCCCTTTAGGGTAAGTGCCGGGTTAAATTTCAGGCAGACCATTTCTCACTGTCAGTAATGCACATAACCCGAGCACAGAGCCGGGACTGATGGGTAACATGATTACTCATTATGCCTTTCTACGAGAGGGGAAATGATATTAAATAGTTGCCCTTTTTACATCTTAGGGAACAGCAGCCCGGCGCACGGCGAGCCGCGTCAGGCGCTGGCAGCTCGCTGCGGGGTGCTGCTCGTAATCCATCTTGATCTCATTAGGACGGCACGGCTGATTTTTACTGAAATGTTCCTTTGGATGCTGCCACAGGAATGCAGAGAGGCTTTTTTTGGTTCAGACGACGCATCCGTGCTGACTAAGCGCAAAAGAGCCGAGCGCGGCAAATGCCAGTGCTGGCTGGAGCTGGTAAGAAAGTCAGGGAGACGGAGAAAGTGTGTCTGATCTTGTGTTTATATACTTAAGATGACCAATGTTCCCACTAATGTAGGAAAAAGTCGGGGGGGATTTCAAAATAAGGATATTTTAGTCAAATGTACAAAATGTGGCTTCGGCTGCCGGGGTTCTCTGGATCCAAACGAATCTGGCTGAATGATTAGGTGAAGCAGCATGGGATCATGGGAGTTGTTGTTTTCACCACCACTGAGGTCATGTTGAAGTTTTAGTCACATTACACAGAGAAAAGAACAATGATCCATCACACGTGACAGTGTGGGTTCGTCTGACGTGGTTTGAAGTTAAAGCAGAGACGGACAAAGTGATTTCACATCGGTCGTTTTTACAAATTATACCTTTAAAGGGTCAGAAATTAAAACTAGTTAAGAGTCATGACATGTTTAAGTTTAATGTGATCATCTTCGCTCAAAGAAGAGGGAAGAGATTAAATTAAACTGAGGTCACAACAACTTGCCCACGTGTGTGTGTGTGTGGGGGGGGGGGGGGGGTACTGTACAGAGATAGACAGTCAGGCAGAAAGATGTTGAGACTCAGATCAGGACTTATGGATTTAACTTGAAGCAACTTGCTCGGGATCTAACACGAAACTCACAAAGTTGTTTTTCATTCACTCAAACAAGTTTCACTTCAACGTGCAAGTTTCCCGTTCAGCGTCACCTCATCTGAGGCTGTTGCATAATGTCTGGCTGCTGTGTGTGTGTGTGTGTGTGTGTGTGTGTGTACACTGGGTCCTGAAGAGTCTCTCTGCTTCATTGTATATATATATTTATGTGTGTGTGTGTATAAATATATATATTTTTGCAATCTCTCGACAATCTCCCACACTTCGACCTTGCAGTAATGATGTTGGCAGATGATAGCACTTTGCATCCAGCAGTATTGATCATACGTCAAGTTAACTTTATACAAATGATCTTAAAGCTCAGGAGGATCATTTTGTTCCCGTATCATTGGCTCTTTGAGGAGGATGTAATTTCCTTTATGGGAATTTTCTTGCCAAAAGTTTGACGATTGTTTCAAGATTTCAATTTTCTTTCCCCTGATCATTTCTTAAGATAATTCACATTAGCATAAAGTGTTTTTTATTGAAATTACCAAAGTTTTCTGCAGATATGTTTTAACGGTATTTTCATCCATCTATCTATTTCCCTGCTGGTGTCTCTGTTCATCTTGCTCAAGGACTGAGTCATCTTGTTGTTGTGCAGACGGAACCGCAGCTTAAAGACACTGAAACCTTTCGTAATGTGATTTTAATTATTTTTTTTAACCTCAAGGTTTCACATTTCGTCTGAGCCTGTGTCGGCTGCAGCTCTCTGATTGTGATTCTGATCGTTTTGAATGATTGATCGACTGTTTTGCCGACTCATTGATGGACAGGATGTTGATCAATCAGTTTACAGATTGCTTTTGTCGGACTGCGACAGATATTTTCTGCGTTTCGATGATTCCGACGACTTTGGTCGAGTTTCCCGATCAACTCAACAAAAATCACCCATGACATCAAAGTACATTCTCAAGTCTCTGAAGTCTCTTTATTCGTCCTCTGACTTTTTAGTTTGGGTTTGTCACTGATGCTGCGATCAAGACGATCAGGCTTCATGTTTCAGGGGCTGTGATGTCGTCCATCTTTATTTACTGTCTGTGGATCCTCAGCATCGACCCGGCCAAGTTCCAAATCGATCGGTTGAGCAGCTGATGAGACATTTTGAGAAGAGACAGAGAGTTTTTGGATTTGTTTGAGTGATATTGGTTCGTTTTGGGGTTGCAGACATTTCCTTTCTACAAAAGGAGGTTTACATATTGAAATAAATTCCACCAACCAGTCATCTCCTCCCTCGTGTCTGCTGGTGTTTCAGTACGTCTCTGCGTTTGAGCTTTTTTCTCCTTAATGCAGGGAAAATGGGAAAAGTAGAAGCGCTGCCTCAGCATTCCAGGCCACTGTGCTCTTTATTGTTGGCAGGAGTAACATTATGGAACACACCATGCAGCGAGGAGACACTTTAACTGCGTGTAACTCAACTCCGCTCTGCTCCCTGAGGACAAGCTTCTGCCTCCTGCTTCTTATGAGCTCGAATTTGAAATATTTCACTCACTCTGGCTGCACAAATACCGACTGCATCCGAGAGTGTGTGCATCCATAACGTGTGTGCTCAACTTACTTTGAAGGTCAGAATCATTAAATCAGCATTTTATAAAGGCAGAAATCTGAAAAAGGCCGAAATATCTCTCACCATTCTGTGCACGGACGTATAAAGACAATAAACTTGTTTTATGTATAAGGACTATTAAACACACATTTTCAAAGTGCTATATAAAGAAAGCCAGATCCAATAAAATGACAAAATCACAGAAAATGCTGGAAATGTCCACCTACAGCTTCGACCTGCCACATGGAGCCTTTAAATATGTTCATGCACATTACAAAAGACTAATTGTATTATTTTCCTTTAACAGAAACAATTCTTGCAGACAGACCACGGCTCTGCTGCGAGGAACGCCCAACGGAGGAAAAGTTGAAATTGTGCGTTAGAGAGCAGCTCAGGTCACATTTTTCTGTCCAAACCTGTTTGAGGCTGAGAGACATCTAACAGAGTCCGACCAGTCTTTGGCAGTCGTCTGGATTTCTGTGTCTGGATTAAACCCGAACCTGAAGCAGTAAACGTCAGCTGCACCGAGTGTGTGTAGAAAATATCAGGACCGCTAACGTGACCTATCCAACTCAAAATCACAATGTTTCTCCAAACCCGGCCTGTCCCGTCAGGTCTCCACTCTCTGTTGCATGTGTCCCCTCGAATTACATGATACGAGTTATAGGAACACGTGAGCTGCTTTCAGACGTGCACTGAACTCCTGATAATCTCCGCAAAGTCTCCAGAGGAGCTGGATGTGAGAACGCAACACTCTGGAGTTTCCACAGCCAGTGTCCAAGTTTAAATATCTGAGCGAGGAGACAGCGGGAGATTCTCTGGAGGATTCACGGTGAGCACGTCGGCGTGTTGACGACTTTTTAAAACGTTGCAGATGCAGAAATGAACACAAACATTAAAAGTGGTGTCATACGAAGAGAACTGTTGGTGTTAAGATCCGATGCTCTGGAAACAAAAACACGAGATCTCCACAGTGTTAACGAACACGTCTGAGCAGAGAATCTCAGACAAACTCTGGAGAAAGTCCAGATGCAATTCTGCAGACATCCTCCGGGGCAAAGATGATTCACTTTGTGTTTCTGATTTCTCTCACGCAACTTCTAAGTGTTTTTTTTCATTTGTCTCTACAAAGATAAGACTCGGAGACTAATCTCTGGGTGAAACCTGTGATTAACATGTACACGTTTATCTGTGACAGAAGTCCGGGGCAGCTGAGCGGAAATAAATAACGTCTTCATTGAAACGAGTCCCTTGTGTTCAGAATGAGATTAAGTTATTCATCCTCCCTGAACGTGCAGAGACGAGACGGAGCATCTTAATCCTCTGTGGGACGATGACAATCACTGAGTGTGTGTGTGTTATGGAAGAAACATTGTGTCTGAGCAGGTTCGTGCAGATTTTGCATGTTTTTGTACATTGATTTATTTATTCCACGTGAAGGCTGTCAACATTTAAACAGCCGCCTATTAATAAGACGCTTCGTCATAATAGGATTCAGATTCTTTGAAGAAGACGAGACAGTAAAGAGGAGACTCTTTAACTCTTTAGACCCATTCACTAGTTTTTAATTTATCAGCAGAATCATTTTCACTCATACACGTCAGAGGATTCTCTGACCATCTCAAAGCGTTGTAATAGAAACAAAGAAATCAAATATGAGGGCTGTTATTAAAGAGAAATCTTGAATGTCTGTGATTTGATTCCTGTTATTTGATTAAACAGAATCCAGCAGCCCCCGGTGCTTCTCTTTAAAAGCTTCACACCTCCTCCGTCAGTTTTTAAGCTGTGAAGAACAAGAACTCTCTGGAATTCGCCCAGTTTCCCACAGTCACTGGGTTCAGACCTAAAGCGAAACACAGCCAGTGAGCAGACACAGCGCCGATGCTCCTTGGAGACGAATAAAGAAGCTGAAAACAAATGCCAAAAGCAGAAAAAAAGAGAAAGAACCCAGACAAGCGGAGTATTCTCCAGAGGCAGAGCAGCTCGCAGACACTGATAAATGTTTTGTACACGGCCGGCTTCTAAATATAGTTTCAGATCAATGCAATCAGAAACAATCTCCCCATTACGACGAGCAGGTCGGCTGCTGGAGGCCGATATCTGAGGCTGTCACTGTGGTGCAGGCAGGTAAATATAGACGGTAACAGGAAGTACAGCTGCGTGGATGGGGACACACAGTCAGACAGTTTGCTTATATAATAACCTTACGCCAATGAAGGATATTGAGTTGGGTGTAAGACGGAGAGAAAATGAAAGAAAAAAAAAACACGGTGGAACAAAATCTGAGAGTATCTGGTTTCCATACTCTTTCTAATTAAGTACTAATTGAAGTACTTCATTGCAAATGTCATAATAATCCAAATAAAATAATAAAAGTAACAACGATGACACTTTACGACACAGAAGCATGAACCACATTAGACGTTAGTTTGTTCAACAGTTTAGGAAATGGTCAGCTTATTAAACATATGTTTTTTAAAAATATGAAAAATACTCATAATGAATAAAGAAATAAAGAAGAATCGGTATTAATATATCGACCGTCAGTTCACAGGAGCTTGTTTTGTGCTCAGCTGACCTTCTCTCCACAGTCAGAGGATCAGATCTTTCAGTCCAGAGTCGCCGGCGGTCTGATTGTCTCCCTGCTGCTGCTCCGCTGCCTCTGCTAATGGTCAACGGGAGCAGAGCAAAGAGGGAAAGAGGAGAAGAGGAGTGGAGGATAATGAAAACATCATTGTATGGGAGGAGATCCTGATCGAATCACTGAGGAAATGAGGCCTGTGAATGCCCAGTCGTTTGGACTCATTTACACTTCTGCCTTGCTGCAGCTCACTCGTCGAGGACAGGAGAGAGAAAATGCTTCTTCACTTCTGCTCGGGAAAAAATAGAACAGGCTGGTTTCAAACTTGCTTCGCTGTGATGAGACAATTGTCTTGGGGAAGCAGGACGGACACTTGGAAGTAAAAATAAAATTGAATCAACCAGATTAAGATTGTAAATGAGATGATACTCGGAATAAGAAATAATCAAATGAAGCGTGTTCTGACCTGAGTCATGTCGACGTGTTTACATCTCAATCACACACAATCACATGATGTATTATATATAATATATATTAACATATATGTGTATATCATAACAGTATTATTCCTTTATATTTATTTTGTTTGTGTATGTTTTAAGGTGGAGCCGTTCAGTCCGAACATTTTCTATTTAATTTATATATCGCTAAAACGACGTCAACAACAATTATCGTAAAGTTCTGCGAATTTGAGCTAAACACGACACTGTTATTTGAATAAACAACATTTACTGCCGTCCTGAAAGTGTGAACACGAGTAATTGTTTGAAACCTTGAACGAATGATGTTGGTTTAAGGTTTGAGGGTCAGGACAGGTCTCCTGTGACGGCTAATATTTCCTTCCCTTTTAACAATGTCTTAAAAAGAGCCCGGGGCCTCCAGTGCTCCGCTGACTGACCTCTGACCCTGGTGGGGAAACGTGCACATGTGTGTTTGTGGCACAGGAATCGGACGAGAGACAAATTCCTACCTACCAATGAAATGACTTGTTGTAGCACCGATAGATAGATACTTTGGTTTAGCTGTTAGAATTCTCATTGTGTTTTCTGCTGTCGCACTCATTGGAAACCAGTTTGTGTGCGACTTTAAAAAAGCAGCGTCAGCGAATCAGCAATCGATTAATTCAAAGCCGTTAATGACTGTAAACAAAATATTAGACATTTAATTGCGTGGCTTTCCTCTCGGGTAAACATGTGTCCTGTATGAATAATGATTCATTTATTCACAACTGTACATGTGAGGGAAAACAATGGTATCTCGCTCGCTGCAGTCATTAATGTGTGATTAAAACCTGGGCTCTAATTACCGTCAATGCCGTGTTTTTAAATGTGTTGGTATGTTGAATATAACAGTAAACATGTATTTGCAGTGTAGAGTTTACAGGAAGCTCCGAGGCTGTTTGGATTGAATTTAAGTTGAAGTCTCACCGATAATAATTTCACTGGTTTGTACCACAAACACAATCAGTTGTTAGAGAACAAATGTGGCAATGGAGGTGAAGACAACATCTCCCATGATCCCTCACTGCTTCAGGACGTCGATAAATTAGGTCTTTTCTTATTGTTTTGATTGAGCGACCCCTAGTGGTCGAAGTTAGATATCTTTCAACCGTGAACTTTGTTTTCTCGTAACTTCTCAAACGTGTCTGCATTGAGTTGTTGTGAGTTTTCGTATCGACGTGCACTGACTCACGACGATACGTCTGTTTGTTCGATCCGGCGTTTTCACTTCCAGGTGACGGACACGTGATACGCTGAACTCGGCTGTGACTTAACGTCTCTGCGGTGCAGAGTTTGCTCTCAGTTCATCTCGCCTCTCTGTGTTAACCTGGGACTGCAGGCGAACAGATGTCAACATCTGTCACCTGACACCCCCTGACAGATTTTAATTTAGGGTCATCTCCTCTGGCTGGATCGCGTTACGCTCTCACTTGTAAAGAGCCTCACCACGGTTCGTGTGAGGGAAGGCTCACACTTACATTTTCAGGTGTCGGGATGACATTGATCGGTGAACTGAGCTTCGGGGGGGAAATGCTTCAGGTCATAACAAACCACCACGGACGTGTTTCACGAGGCTCAGGTTCTGTTGTCGCTCCCTCCTACCAAACTGACGCCACGCCCTTGCTTATCACTCTCTCTCTCTCTCAGAATGTGTGATCCGAACCTTTTCTGTGGAGACGACACAGCAGAAATTATCTCCGAGCCGAGTCTCAGCTCCCACATGTGAGACCTTTGAGATAGCTCTATCCTCTTATACTTATCCTTTGCACGCACACACACGCACACACACACACACACACACACTTTTACGCCACGTGGACTCACAAGGAGGAGAATTCTGATTAGGCTGCATCCAAAGCTGCCGCCCACGGGACCTGTGGGAGATATGAATTTGAAAAGACGGTGCAGCGCCGATAGGAAGCTCCTGCATTGCTGGGCAACAGGGACCCCTGTTAAAACCTGCTATCCAGAGACCTGTCAGACACACAGACCGGGGGTGGATGGAGGAGGGAAGGAGTGCACAGTCTCTCATTAAAGCCGTTACACCACACACACACACACACACACAGGTAATTAAAATTTAATAAAACGTATTAAAATATTCTTTAATCTGCAACTAAATACGTTTATATTCAAGTCAGAAGAGCATTAGAGGACAGATGCTCATAATTCATTTCCACCATATTTAGTTTGTGAATTACAGCTGTTTACTTCTTTTGAGTTTAAAAAACAACGAAGTCGACTCACTACAAGAAGGTTCCCGGTTCGAATCCCAGCTTGTTTAAGGTTTTCACCGGCTCCAAAGACAAAGGTATAGGTGATGGATGGATGGAAAGGTCCCTGGTTCGAATCCCAGGTGTCCGAGGTCTCTCTGTGTGATGTTTTATCTGTGGAACTCCCACTTTCTCCCTCAGTTCTGATAGTTCATTAATAATTAATGAATTCATTGGAGACTCTAAGGTGTGAATGGTCATTTGTCGCTCTGATACCCTGACGACCTGTTGAACTCCTCTCGTCCAAAGTCATCTTAGATGTAGATAATCCATGGGTGGCTGGATGATTTGCTTTAATTAATATTATCATGTAAGGCGGATCATATTCCATATTGGCTTTTTATATTAACAAACATGAAACAACCAAATTTAACAACGTCTTAGTTTGTCTCTGAATCCCCTGAATCCATTGATTCACAGGCAAAACTTTAAGAATAACAAATGTAATTTATTTTAAAACCAAATGTTACTCAAACAGAATTAAATAAAATGTTTTTGTTGCACTAGAATTCAGATTTCACACGAGGGATTTCCTCAAAAATAAACTACAGAGACAATGTTCGTGGTAATTAAGCAACGCAGGCTCATTAATGTGCTTTTAATAGTTTCTGCACAACAATCGAGCTCCGTGGCACAGAGGGAAACCTGCACCAGGCTCTGGGCAGAGAGGACGTGAAGTTCAGAAGGATCAGTTCATCGATTGGTTTTTTTTTGATGGTTGATATGTACAATGAAAAAAATACAATCGTGACCTCACGTTGCAAGAAAGTTAACGTGATTAAACGTCTCTACCCCGTGTTTGTGTGTGTGTGTGTGTGTGTGTGTGTGTGTGTGTGTGTGTCTTCTGTTTAGATGCTGATAAATTTAGATGAAAAGATCAAAACTAGTCGTCTGCTTCAGGCTGTGAAAACCCAGTGGCCCTCGGGATTTTTGCACTGTGCTTCTTTTATATATATATTCTATGAAAAGCAGCTAAAAATATTGAATTTGTGTTTTTAGTCTAGACTTCATCATCAACAGGTCTGAAACCACCTGAGCCATGAAGACGGTACTTGTCAGCAGGATTACGCTTCAACTAGAAAAGATTAACATGAGACTTAGTGGAACATGAACCAAGGAAGAACTCGTGAAGTTTAGTTGTGGATCCGTCACCATTTGCAAGGAATTCATGGATCTTGATGACAAAGAACTGAACGCACATTAAGAAGACGAATATCGACGAGTGTGTGAAATCTGAAGACTGACGGACTTGGTCGAGGTCGGAGCTCCACTGGATGTTGGTGGAAAGAAGAGACGAGGGTCTAGAAGATCCGGACAGTGGGGCAGATCCTGCACCTTCCTTTTCTGCCCATGCGTCTCTGCTTTTGGTTGTGGCCGCTGAATGCTGAAATACTCACGAGTCAAATGTTAGTTATTAGTTCTAAGTGCAGAGGAAGAAAGAGCCAAAACACAAAGAAGCTGTTGGAGACATTGCAGGAGAATCCTGGTGGGGCCGCAGAAACAGAAAATATTTCAGAGCCGCTCCCAGGGATGATTGGCTTCATATGTTATCCTGTCATTCCATGAGTTGTTATGAGAGGATGGAGTGGGTGAGGGAGGGAGGAGGGAGGGAGGAATTAAGGCGAGGATGGCAGGAAAGAAATGGGAGGAAGAAAGGAGAGATGAGTAAATATGTAAAAAGGAGAAGAGGAGGGAGAGATGGGAGGAAAGCAGGAGAATTAGCAGAAGATGAGAGAAGAGGGTTAAAGAGCAAGACAGGAAATGGTTAAGAGCGGAGGAGACGACAGGAGTCGAATCAAATCAAGTCTCACAGAGAAAAAACAACCAAGAGCAGGAAAACAGCCAATTTGACAAATGAGAAAAAAATGAAACAGAATCCAAGTCGATAGAATAAAACTGATTCTCCGCAGACCGAATCCCGGCTCGTCACCTCATCTGTTTTCAGTCTCCGGCTGCTGGACGCGCCGCGCTGGGCCCGGCCCACCACCACGACTGGGTCACACCAGACTCGCAGAGTACATCCCCTCCAAGATTTACACCCACGTACGCAATCCTGGGAGAGCGGGCACGACGCCAGAGCACAACATGAACCAGCTGTTCTCCTGCTCTCACACGTTCAACCAATCAATAGCTACAACCAGGAGAGACGCTGGGAAAACAGTGTGTAGCTGTGTTCTGCATCTTGCATAACAGACTGAAATAGACTCGAGCACAACTTCCCTGCCTCCAGTTACAACACGTTTGCCAGGATTTGACCCGGTGGCCCAGCTGTTCCTCACATGACCCGATAACCCTCATTTCTGAGCCATTAGTTTTAATCACAGCAAACAAACAGGACGATCATCAGAACGCTCCAGTTGTCCTAAAGTTGCTTTTCACACAGCGAAGAGAGCTTCAGGGGAAAAACGTGTCCGCTTCGCTTTATGGCACGATTTCAAAAAGGAGGATAAAGATCCTGCGAAGTGAACCGAGGGGAAGATTTCACAATTTCTGTTAATGGAGCGGAGGAGAAAGAAAAAGACATGGGAAGTTTATGCTCTACAATAAAAGCAGGAATAAGATAAACACCAGAGAACCGGAGGAGTGACAACGAGCAGAAAATTTGTGTGGCAGGAAACAGAAGGTTTATAGAAAAATTGGTCTTGATTTAGAGAAACTGCTCAGTGGTGAAAGAATCACCTCCCACAGCTCCTCGACTGAAGTAAACACCACGCTAGAGAAACGCACAATGAACCATTCAAGATCTCTTTTGTCCCCCGCTGCCGTTGGCTTTTTAAATAATTTATATTTTCATATTGAATTAACTTATATTTTAATCATACACTGTTTGTAAAGAAGGACAACGCATCTCCACTTTTCTCCCACTGTCCAGAAACAAAGCCAAAACATCTTGTATACGGACGTTCAGCCCACCTTTAATATTATAAGTGATAAATATTTTGACAGTTTAGTTTGGCCTGTGTCCCAGCTACTAACATGGAGGAGGCAGGATGTGTGGCCTGTTCTGCAGCCAGCCACCAGGTGGCAGTAGAGATGTTTTGGCTTCACTTCTGCTGTCCTGTCATCCATCTTTATATGACGTCTATGTTTTCAGTGCTGTGAAATGTTGAGAGTCCAAACCATCCAGTTTGATCCGGACCAGAACCGCTTCTCTTTTCAGTGTCGGTCCGTTTGTCTGGATCAGGGTCACACCAGATATTTAAAAACCCACTACGCGTGAAAGGGAACTTAAATATTTCCAAACCAGGACTTGATGAACCTAAAGTAGCTGCAGAATTCAAAAAGACCAATTTCACTGAAATCACGTCAAAATATTATTTTATTTTTTCTGGTTAGAAAAACATCTAATGTGGTGATTTTTAAATTTTTTGCTTTTGTAGTGAAACACAAACTGCGGTTTGAAGAAGCAAGTGCAGCGCTGAGTAACAGCTGAACGTCTCAGTAATCACACGCAGACGAGCTGAAGGTCGGATATTCTGAAAATGAGGGTTTGGTTTGCTCGGTGAAATATTCCTGATGATCTACGAGGCTGGTTAGTGACGGAAGTCAGAATAAATAAGTTTTTTGGTCAGAGTCGTGTTTTGTTTCGAGCTGTTTACATCACAGCTGCGCCCTGAACATTCTGACTCAGCTCTGATGGGTCAACGACAGCTGTCACTCAGAGTCACTTCAGACACCTCACTTCTGACTGTCACTACATGTGTGTCACAGTCCTCACACACGAATATGTACTTAAACTTTACATATATATATATTAATATAGATAAATGTGCACAGTGTATGTGCTTGTGCTCACACACACCGGCTCATAGTTCAAACAGACAAACACACTCTCCTTCCCTTTCTCTTAAGCTTTGCTTAATTATTAATTCGCACATATAAAAAGATAAAATATTTTACACTATGAAATATTTAGTGCATGTGTGCAAATGAGGTAAGAAAAATAAAACATGGCCCAAAGGGACCGAGGAAAGAAAAGGAGAACTTTCAAGGGCAGGAGAAGGAATTCTTTACTTTTCTCTTGTGCCTTTTCATTTTTTCCACAAACTTGTGGAATTTCAACTCGTGAACGATCTTTTTGAAGCTCGTGACCTCTGCAGCCCGTCGACGACTCCAGCTGCTGGATGTGGAAACAGCGACGAGGGTCGGTCAGAACATTCTGCTGGTGGTTTGGATCAGATAAAGGATGGTGACTTATTCTGCTGCTGCTGAAGGAAACATTTAAAGGTCATGTTGTCCAACAGTTTCTCCTCCAGGACGATGCAGTCTCAGCTGAGATGCAGTGGAGGGTGTGTCTGTGTCTGTGGGTGTGTCTGTGGGTGTGTCTGTGTGTGAGCCTGAACTAATTATGAAATGAAACACACCTGATCATGAACGAGCAGCCAATCACATCACATTTCACTCCATGGTAAACTGGGGAGCTCAGTATAAAAAGGTCAAAGGGTGAAGCTCAGTTGGGTTTTTTGTGTCTGATTTGTTGCCACATGTTTTATCCTTGTTTTAAATTGTTGTGTTTGTTCTTCTGTAGATTATTGTGTTGCACGGTCTCTGTTTACTGAGGCACTCGTCTGGTGTTCAAAATAGTAAATACTTTTAAAACAATAAGGACTCTAACGTCCTGTGGACACTTCACCTGTTTATATTGTGTGAAAAGACTTTTTATCAGCCGCTCATCAGTGTGTGAGGGAGCGAGTTCTCCAGGTGACTCCACTTCACGTGATGACGGACTTTAATCCAGATTATCATGAGTCTTTGTCACAGAGCAAAGGTTAAAAGCAGCATTGACTTGTCGC